>NC_045447.1:50524027-50596910 GCF_002776525.5 Piliocolobus tephrosceles
GAGAGAGAGAGAGAGAGAGAGAGAGAGAGAGAGAGAGAGAGAGAGAGGCAGGCAAGCAGGTGAGGTGCCCACATTTTTAAATGATCGAATCCCATGTGAACTCAGAGTGAGAATTCACTTATCACCAAAAGGATGGCCCAAGTCATTGATGATGGCCCAAGCCATCCCCAGAGCACAAGCACCTCCCAGGCCCCACTTCCAAACATTGGGGATTACAGTTCAACATGACATTTGACATTCAAATTGTATTAACATTTAACTTTAAAGAGATCACAGAAATAAATATATAAATATTACTGGTGATTACCTTCTACTTTAGTGTTATGTGCTATTTGCTTATCACATATTTTATTTTACATGACCAGAATAGTAAATAAGACAATGATATATGCCACAAAATGATTTTTGTGAATGAAACTAGATTTAAATTAAGGAGTACAAGAAATATAAGATTCAACATGAAAGCAAAACCAGATAGGATTTATGACTAGCTTTTCTGTATATAAGAATAAATTGTTGTGTTCAAACTGAACAGAATATCTTACATAAAAATGATATCAGTGTGAATAAGTAATGGTTTTGTAGATAACTTATGTTTTGTATTGCAAATAGCCTATATTTATAGTGATTATGTATCAAGAGAAATGAAACAGAACATGCACTGTTGGTAAATGTATGCAATTTATTAGTTTGGGCATGAATTCAATTTATTTGTCATATTGACTCACCAGAATATGCTTGGTTTATGCAAAGACTTTATTAGTCTGGAAGAGAAACAGAGTAGCTATGTTTGTCAGAATTTAAATTTGGAGTAAAAACTTTCTATTCTAATCATCTGTGGCCAACACTGAAATACACATTTTTTTCTTAAAACAAGTATTTCATCATAAAAAAAGAAATAAACTAATATAAAATAATCGGAATTTATTTTATGACACATGGTAAGAGATTCATTTGTATAACTTATATAAGACATGCTAATCAAGAAATAAGTACTTTTTAAATATTGTGATTCTTTTCCTCTTTACTTCCTTGTAGTACATGTGGCTCTATTCACTCATATTTTTAAACAGTCATTTAAAAATATAATTCCTTGTAAGAGGGGCCACATCAAGAGGTGTCACAAAAGATTTCAAATTCCATACCTATTAAAATAGAAGAATACTTTAGGGATTTTAAATCTTTTTTATACTCAGTAGATTACAAATGAAGCAGATCATAAATCATTTAAATTATAATTATGAACATTATCTTTTAATTAGTGTTCTAGAAATTAGTTTATAAAGAGTATTTTGTTTAAAAATAATCTTTTAAAGTCTATCAATAGAGTGTGGAAGGACTGGAATATGGGGAATAATATATTCAATATGATTAAAAATAAGCTTTTAATTCAATTATGGATATTAATTGTAGATAACAAACCTCCACCTGCATTTCACGTATTATCTGAGAATTTTGCTTCAGATTTGGCTGAGTAGCTCCTATCAAAATAAACCTCCTAAAGATGACTGTAAATTTGAGGACAGGGGACCTATTTGAAGACACTAAAGCGGGGTTTGGGGAGCACAGCCAGAAACTAGAAGGGAGTTAGCTCTTGTTCTAGAAAAAGAGAATGGCACTGGGTAAATTTAAATTTATCATATTTTATTGTTTTTAGACTGAGGACAGGTTCAAGTCTGCAACATTCAGGGCATTTAAAACTCTAATGGACAACACACAGCTATGCTGGTTTAAAAAATCAGGGAATCAAGTGTAGAGCAACTACAGCTATAGAAAAGTAAAGAGGGCCGGGCACGGTGGCTCACGCCTGTAATCCCAGCACTCTGGGAGGCTGAGACGGGCGGATCACGAGGTCAGGAGATCAAGACCATCCTGACGAACACAGTGAAACCCCGTCTCTACTAAAAATGCAAAGAAAATTAGCTGGGCACAGTGGCGGGCACCTGTAGTCCCAGCTACTTGGGAGGCTGAGCCTGCAGTGAGCCGAGATAGCACCACTGCACTCCAGCCTGGGCAACAGAGCAAGACTCCTTCTCAAAAAAAAAAAAAAAAAAAAGAAAGAAAAGTAAAGGGGAGATTTCAAAAAGATGAAGTCCCAGAAATGGAAAAGCCAGATAGTGAAAGTACCAAGTTCTGTGTCTAATCACTGCTCAGAAGTCTAGCACAGCCCTGGACCATGCATGGACGGAGCTGACATCAAGCAGTTCAGATAAAAAAACTGAATTGAAATTTGAAATGCCAACCTTCGTGGGGGAGATAAGTTTTGTAGGTTGATTTCAGCCTGCTTAAAAATCAAGGGAGACCAGTCTTAGAAAAATAATAAGAGAATCCAGATTTTCTACAACATAAAATTCACAGTGTGCAATATACTGTACAAAGCTACTCAATATACAGGGAAAAAAGAAAAAGAAAAAAGCAGGAAGCATGACCTATTTGCAAGAGAAAACACACTCAACAGAGACCAACTTCCAGATAAACCAGATATTACAGTAGGCTGACAAGGATTTTAAAGCAGCTACTGTAACTATGTTCAATATCATAAGGTAAAATATGCTTATGATAAATGAAACTATGGAAAATCTCAGCACAAAAAACTGAAATTCTAAGACTGAAAAATATATCTGAAATTTTAGCTAAGTCATAAAACACATAAATCTCAGATCCATAAAAGTATTAAAAAGTGCTGTTTCATCTCAGAACTCTAAAGGTAGTTTACATGAGCCTAGACAAAGTTTACTAACTTAATGACCCTATCTTAAAACTGCATTCTGGAAGTAGTAATTTAGGTGGCATAAAAAATAAAGCAAATATTTACCCAATTCCCCTTTACCTTTTAAGACAATGAATGACAAACTCTCAGTTTCTGCTTACCAATTCAAGTTAAGTTCATGTGACCAATTGCTCAGTTTATCAAATTACCTTTGCTATAGTAAGATAATTAAAAACAAAACAAAACAAAACAAAAAAAGATTTTTCCAACAAATTATGAGTAACTGATTGTGTTACTGCTCCAGGCCACGACTCTACTCCTCATGTCTTCTTCTTATCTCCCAGCCGAGATTAAAGAATAAAATATTTTTAAAAAGTAAAATAAAAAGTGAGAATGCATGATTGAGGTAGGATATAGCATATATTTGGATGGAAGGAGAAGGAGAAGAACTAGGTAAAAACTAATGATAACAATATAAAATATTCACAGAGTAATCCCACAGGAAAGCATACCACCAAATATATATCACAATATCATGGTCTAAGTGTCAAATGAATAGCCATACATGTGGGCAAATAGGAAATGTGTCAGGAAAAAGCTGAGTGTTGGGAGGGAAACTGAGACAGGGCTTGCATAATATGCTCTGGCATGTGTCTAGGCTTCTGGCTCCTTGCTTCTAGCCCTCCTAGGCTCCTATTCTCATTATCTCAAATAGCAGAACATGTTCCTTCTAAATGCTTAAACCATCACACAGCTGTAAATCATGTGCTTAATGCAGCGTGTCCTTTTGACCTCCAGATTCTCACCATCTGTTTCTTTGTTGGATTACCAATAAATACCGTGGGCTCCTAGCACTCGGGGTATTCGCAGCCTACATAAAATAGTGATGGCCTATCCTAGTGAGCACCCCTTTTTTTCTCTTTTTTTTTTTTTTTTTTTTTTTTTTTAAATCCTTTGACTCCACCGGGCTTTGTCATTTTCACAATCTGGTGTTGGGTCTGATCATTCCAACATTCCTGGCTGCCCACCATGGGGCAACAAAGCCCCCGGTAAAAAAATGCCTAGAGGATGCATTAGTCTTAAAGGACACCCAAGGATGTCTACCAGAAGCTAAGTGGGAAAGCTGAGCGCTCAGAAGAGCCAGGGTAGCAATGGGACAAAGTGAAAGCAGACATTCTGCTTATTTAGATTTCTTAAGGCGTTTATTACAAAGAGGGGGAGCGAAAATTAGTACTTGGAATTTGTTACTGCTCATGCAGTAAAGTAGTTTCGCCCGTGGTTCCTGGAGCAAGGGACTATGGAGTTGGATGAATGGGAGAGAATTGGTAGAAATCTAAAGAAAGCATATAAAGATAGAACAAAAAGTCCAGTCTGTTTGGTCAGTGTGGGTGCTAATAAGAGCAGCTCTTGAGCCATCTCAAACAGATGAGGCAGGTTCAGATGAGGAAGAGGACGAGTGGAAAAAAACTACAGATTCCTGAATGTGAGGAACAGAAACCAGAGGAAAAAGAAAAGGGAAACTGAAAAAAGTATGTTTTACTAGCCCGTCGGCTCCACCTGCTGAACTAAGGGAAAAGCCACCTCTTTCGCCTCTTAATGGGCAAGAAGATGAATTGGCTGCAAAACGTACTGCTCCTGTAGTTGCAACATTAAAACCTGGAGCGATTGGTGGTGCTATACAAAAAATTCTACTCAAAGGGCTAGAGTCGAGGGAGACCTTGAAGCATGGCAATTTCCCCAAACTATAATCCGGCAGAGAGGACAGCAAATTTCCTCCCGCTGTTTCCAAAATCCATCTACAAAGGAGAAAGATACACAGGTAGCTAAAGAAAACAAGTATACCCTATTCCTCTAAAAGCCTGGGTGAATTTAAAACCTATAATTGATAATTGAAGGTCTTCTCTGTGACCTTGTAACACTCCAATACTACCTTGTCAGTGTAAACAAGGGCGTAGCCTAAAAGCACTGAGACCACTGACAACCAGTAGCTTTCCTATCAAAAATCCTTAATCCAGTAACCCGTGGATGGCCAAAATGCATTCCATCGGTAGTGGCAACTTCTTTGCTAGCAGCAGCAAAGTAGAAAAATAACTTTGAGGAAACCTCGCTGTGAGCACACCTCACCAGTTCAGAACTATCCTAAGTTAAAAGCAAAAAGGTAGCTTACTAACTCTAAGTATGGGCTGTTCTGTTAGAAAAAGGTGATTTAACCATTGAAAATTCCCTTAAGCCAACAGGTTTCCTAACAAGGGATTTAAATCTTCCTTTAAATCGGACCCATATAAAGGTCTGATCTAGACCTAGGAGGAACTCCTTTCAGGACAGGACAGTAGATGGTTCCCCCCATGTGACTGAGGGGAAAAAACATAATGGGTATTCAGTAATTGATAGGGAAACTCTTGTAGAAGCAGAGTTAGAAGAGTTGCTTAATAATGGGTCTGCTCAAACAAACATGTGAACTGTTTGCACTCAGCCAAGCCTTAAAGTATTTACAGAATCAAACTAAATCCCGACTCAAAAGGTTACCTACATCTCTGAAATGAATTTGCATAGGAACTGTTTATGGGAGTGTATCTTAATGGGGCAGCTGGGTGGTTATGAAATACTCGGGAACCCAGCCCAGCTCTAGAATTCACCTGAGTGCAATGGCAGTGTTGAACACGCTGGTAAAGGACCACTAGAACCCAGCAGCCTGGACCCCTTTCTTTGTGGTCAAGAAAGGCGGAAAAACAGGCACAGGACTGCTACATCAGTGAGCGTAAGTAATCCGATAAGCAGAGATCCATGGGTGGTTATGCACCCTGGAAAGGAATAAGCTATTAGGACCATAGAGGACGCTCTAGGACTAATGCTCATCACAAAATGACTAGGGGTGCTGGCATCCCTATGTTCTCTTTTCAGATGGAAAATATTCTCCCCAGGGCAAAAACGCCCCTAAAATGTATTCTGGAGAATTCAGTCCAGAGTGCATGTACCTTTTTTCCCCTCTCAGACTTGAAACAACATAGGCCTAGGTAAATTTTCAGATATCCCTGATGGCTATATTGATGTTTTACAAGGGTTAGGACAATCCTTTGATCTGACATGGAGAGAGAGAGGGTTACTGCTAGATCAGACACTTAACTCCAAATGAGAGAAGTGCCGCCATAACTGCAGCCCGAGAGTTTGGCAATCTCTAGTATCTCAGTCAGGTCAATGATAGGATGACAACAGAGGAACAATTCCCCACAGGCCAGCAGGCAGTTTGCAGTGTAGACCCCCATTGGGATGCAGAATCAGAACATGGAGATTGGTGCCACAGACATTTGCTAACTTGCGTGCTTAGGACTAAGGAAAACTAGGAAAAAGCTTATAAATTCAATAATGTCCACTATAACACAGGGAAAGGAAAATCCTGCCTTTCTGGAGAGACAAAGGGGAGGCATTGAGGAAGCATACCTCTGTCACCTGACTCTAGTGAAGGTCAACTAATCTTGACGTTTATCACTCAGTCAGGTGCAGACATTAGAAAATACTTCAGAAGTCCGCCTTAGGCCTGGAGCAAAACTTAGAAACCCTATTGACGCTGGCAACCTTGGTTTTTTATAATAGAGATCAGGAGGAACAGGCGGAATGGGACAAACAGGATTTTAAAAAAATGGCCACTGCTTTAGTCTTGGCCCTCAGTCAGGCAAGCAGACTTTGGAGGCTCTGGGAAATGGAAAAGCTGGGAAAATCAAATGCCTAATAGGGCTTGCTTCCAGTGCCGTCTACAAAGACACTTTAAAAATTGTCCGAATAGAAATAAGCCACCCCTTCATCCATGCCCCTTATGTCAAGGGAACACTGGAAGGCCCACTGCCCCAGGGGACAACAGTCCTGAGTCAGAAGCCACTAACCAGATGATCAGCAGCAGGACTGTGGGTGCCTGGGGCAAGCGCCAGCCCATGCCATCACTCTCAGCCCCAGGTATGCTTGACCACTGAGGGCCAGGAGGATAACTGTCTCCTGGACACTGGCGTGGCCTTCTCAGTCTTACTCTCCTATCCCAGACAACGGTCCTCCAGATCTGTCACTATCTGAGGGGTCCTAGGACAGCCAGTCACTAGATACTTCTCCCCGCCACTAAGCTGTGACTGAGGAACTTTACTCTTTTCACATGCCTTTTCAATTATGCCTGAAAGCCCCAGTCCTTTGTTAGGGAGAGACATCCTAGCAAAAGCAGGGGCCATTATATACTAGAATTAGGAGGAGAAGGAAAAAGGGTAAATATATACACAGACTCTAAGTATTCTTCCCTAGTCCTCCATGCCCACGCAGCAATATGGAGGGAAAGGTATTCTCTCAGAAGTTAGGAATTCCCTATCAAATATCAGGAAGCCATTAGGCCCCAGAATTCTCCTTACCGGAGTCGAGTTCCTCCGATCCCTGCCTAAAGATAATTATATGGGAAGAGGATTTGCTCGTGTCTCTCCAGGTGACAATCGGGTGCTTAGGTGGGTGCCCAGCAAACATCTGAAGATCTATCATGAGCCACAGCATCTAGTGGACCCACCTGTACAGTGCGAATTGAAGGTTTGACAAGCCTCGATTTGCTTTCTCTATGCCTTCTCTTAATCAGAGAAGGCCTGTTTCTCATCAGTGGCCTCCTGGCTACAGCCATAAGTTTTTGCTTCTGTTTCAATAGATTTACTAACGTGGGGGTTGAGGGGGGTATGCTTGTGTTTTTGCAGGAGATGAATGAACCGTGTGGATGCCCTCCAGATGTATACGACCATGGAACGGGAGACTGGAGGGATCCATGGATCCCAACCATGGACTGGGTTCCCCCACTACGAGCCATGAGCCAGTTAAATACGAATGCAAAGATGGAACAAGGACCGTCTGGAGTCACGATGATGCTTAATGAACCAATGCTTGCTGATTCAGTTCCTCTCTACCATGAACACAAGGAACCCTAATAGTTAGGCAGGAGTATCATCGCCCCTATTCAGCAGGAAGAAGTTACAGAAGATGGACCTTCATCCTTCTGCAACCCCTAGGATTAAGGGGTCCCCTTGTAAAAGGGAAAGGGGAGCCATGTGGGAAGCATTCAAACCAGAGTGACTCCAGTTTTTGAATAAGGGCTAGGAAAAATGAAGCTGGATCACTGACTGGCAATTAAAGGGCTACACAGCCTGCAATTGCCTTGCTCAATTAAGAGGCCGCCTCTTAAGCTAGTAATAGTAATAATACCTTCTTTTACAAAAAAGGGGGGCAGGTTGGGGAAAAAACTGAATGTTGTGAGGGAAACTGAGGCAGGGCTTGCATAATGTCTCTGGCATGTGTCTAGACTTGCTGGCTCCTTCTCTAGCCCTCCTAGGCTTATTCCCATTATCTCAAGTAGCAGAACATGTTCCTTATAAATGCTAAACGGTCACAGCTGTAAATCATGTGCTTAATGCAATGTGTCCTTTTGACCTCCACATTCTCACCACCTGTTTCTTTGTTGGATTAGCAGTAAATACCGTGGGCTCCCAGAGCTCGGAGCTTATCACAGCCTCCGTACAATAGTGATGGCCCCCTGGTGTGTCACCTTTGTGTCTTAATTCTTTGACTCCGCCAGACTTTGTCACCCCCACAACCTGGTGTTGGGTCTGATCACCCCAACAAATTCGGTTATTCTTTCAATATTATGTAATAATTGATAGCACACTTAAATGGTTTGCTGATTGTCACACTTGCTTATTATAAACCTTAGGTTATTTACAAAGATATTGATATTGTAAACCAAAGGAATTGCAATACTTTGTTTATTCTTTGCGCTGAGTTTCATGAAAACTTGTGTCACAAGGTATACGGAACATTCTGAAATTCAGCTAGGCAAACGGACCTTTGTCTTCACTATATCTCCAATGACCACCAAGCAATAATACAGGGTTGTGATGGATAATGCATTACTTGCCTCTCAGATGAGAAGCCAGGTGAACCTTGCCTTTCTCATAGTTTATTTTAAAAGCTGTTCTGGGTCACAAGCTGACAAAGGGACTCTCGACATAAAAATAAACACATTCCACGCAGTTCTTCGGGAAATTTTCTTCACATTTACAGCATCTAACATTAGGAATTTAAATAACCTGTTACCTATTTGACCAAAAGGACTTTTCTCTACACTGATCCGCTACAGAAATGATTGCCTATGTCATTTGCTTTATATATCTTTGAATTTTTACATTTTCTTCCACAAAACTAATATAAGCTACTCAATGTTTTTTGTTATAACCCCATCAGCTCTTAAACAATAGTATTCTCTTCAAAACTGGTTAACGTGTATTTGTTTTGAGTGACTGTTTGATATATACTTGCTCTTTAATGCCTGCATAATGTGGACCTGCCTCAGGATGAATCTAGGTGTCTACTTACATTTACAGAACATACCAAGAGCCAATTGTGTATATTAAGTATAAATTCACATAAAAGTCTTTAAAAATAGACCAAATGTTTACATGAAGCCATCACTTTTATAAAAGTTATAACATTTGTTTCTACTGAAACATTTGCCAAGTTACAGCTTATTTTTACAATACATTTAAAAAATAAGCTTTCCCACATCCATTAGGAGACTTGAACAATAGGATAAAAAGTGGAGATTATATGAAACTCTGAGATGGTTTTTCCTCCCTTTTGGCAAATAATTAAAAAGTGAGATCTATACTCATACCCTTGACAATGATTGGGCTTGTGAGAACTTGGAATAATAAATAAAGTTAAGATGTTACACTTTTTATCAAAGATTATGCAGGTTTAGCCACCTTCTCTTGAGATTCTTGCCGTGGGAGAATACTGCTATGCAAGAATTTTGATTGCTTTGAGACAGAACTGCTAAAAACGCCTTCTACTGGCCCTCTTATCAGCGTTACCCAGTGAAAGCCTAAGCAACAGACAGCCTTAACTGAGCTATGTGAGGGAAGTATCTTGAGCATTCTATCCAGACGAGCCTTCAGATGACTGTAGTCCTACCCAACATCTGAACACAACTACGGTAAAAGATACCAGGTAATACGCAAACCCCCTGAAGTCCTGACCCACAAAATTGTCTGTAATGTTATTTTATCCTTCTACATTTTGGGATATTGCTTTATGCTGCTATATATAAATCTCCAGAACTTTCCACCATGCTTGGATATAACTTTTGCTTTCACTTTATGTACCAGCTGTACTCTCCAATTTACATATGAGGAAGCTGAGACACAAAGAGGTAAAGTTACTTTCCCCAAAGTCTCACAGCTATTGATAGTAAAAGGAACCAATGGGTAAGTCGCATAAAACTCAGCACAATGCTTGACACATAATAGTTGCATGGTAAATTTTGAGCCATTATTATGACTATCATTGTTTTAGAAACTTGAAGTGGTAGTTGTACATCAGGCTGCAATTTAGAGTGCTTTGTGAGGCAGGGGGGAGAGTGGAAAACCTTGTACCTTCCTTGAATTAAAATAACTAGAAGGATGTTCCCCTGCTATTCACAGTACTTTGAAGACAAATTTGGAAATGCCTTGCCTCTTCCTTGAAGTGATGAAATAATCAGATGAGAGTGATTCAGGTCATGTGCTCTTGTCTGGGCTTTGTCATTTACTTGGGAAAGTCCCAGGAATTCTTTGCTTCTCAACTTCATCTATAAAATGAGACAACTAGGTTCCTAGACAATCTAATACACTTTTGTTTTAATATTTTCCAAGATTATTTAATAGATACAAATATTCCTTGAATGGAAAACAATAGTGATCCACCTCTTGTCCATCACTGATGAGATCTCAAAAAAAATACAAGAGCATTGGACACCTGGAGAATAAACATAGTTAATGGGAAAGGAGTAAAGTGGTGGAGAAACAATCGATCAAAAACACTTTTGCTTCAGCTCCTTGTCAATGTTCTCATACCTCTTGGGAGCCCAGGTGCAAATCCAAAATTGCTTCAGACTGTGAAGCAATCTTAGTGAATTCTATAGGTAAGAGTTTTAATGAAACTGAGACGGCACAGATCACATATACAGGAAATCAGGCATGCCTTGAAGAGGGGAAAAATAGTATGCTATCCAAACCTCACTTTACAAGTGAGAGATATGAGCTCCAAAGAGAATGGGTTTACTAATGATTATCTTGGTAGCAAGGCTGGCAGGAAGACCCAGAATCCAGAATTACATGGCATTTCATAACTGCAATTCATGTAATTTTGAGGCAGTTCATCAAGTGATGGCTTGGGGAAAAGGCCATGATAACTGTGAAACTCCTAAAACTTCCCAAATAAAGATGGGATCTGGGAGTGTAAGGGGTGAAACAGTGTTTGCTCTACAACATATATTCTTAACAAATGCCCTATTCACCTCATCTCCAGATGGATGAGGCATATTTATATTGAAGTGACATATTTATATTGAAGGACTATCAGCATTTTTTCTCTAAGGGTCCAGATAGTTAAATATTTGTGTCTTTGTGGGCCACACGGTCTCAGTCACCACTACTCGACTATGCTGTTGTAGCATGAAAGCAGCAATGAACAATTTGTAAGTGGTCATAGTCATGTTCCAATAAAACTTTTACCAAAATGGACAACAAAGCAGAGTTAGCCTATGGGCAATAGTTTGCCTATGTGGAATTTATGTGTATTTCTTATATAGCATATACACATTTTGGGGGCTAGATGTTAGACACCCATAGTTTGTGTTGTGTAAGTTACTGGAAAATAGAGCATGTATTTTCTGAATCACTTTTGTAAAACACCAATATGTTTTGAAAAGACATTTTAATTGATTTTCTAAAAGTAACATAACATAAGTACCTGATATAACTTGTAGAGGTATCACCCAGTTAGTGGATTTTATTGTTCATTCACACATACAACTTATTCAGCAGCTCCCATGTAATATGAAGTAAAATGACAAGTCCATTTCTCAATATATTTATGATCTAATGCATTTTTCCACTTAGAATAAATAGGGAAATACAACTCATTGTGTCCTGATGGAAGAAAGGGGTCCACCTGACATCAAGTGACAGATGGAATAGGCTTAGTAAAGGAGCTGATGCTTGTGCTACAGTTTGATGATTGAATAGGAGTTTATCAAATGACTTGAAAGCATTTTTTCTGGCATAGCCATCATCCTGTATATAAAGGTGCAATGAAAGAAACTGATATTACAAATCATGTAATTCTCAAGACTGATTTGCTCAGACTGATATTTTCCTTGCCCCTACTGTTTCAATATCATTTTTTCTTGTCACGTCATGCCAAAATTTAGTCTCATCTTAGTTTCACAAATTCACCTACTCACCAATTTTGGAATTAATTGGAAACTAGCCTGTCAAAAAATCCTCTTTTAATACTAATTTAATTCTGGAAATAATCTTGGCTAAAGTTTTTTTTTTTATGGGATAACGATCATTGTACTGATGTCAGGATTGGTAAATTCTGCATCTACTTTATCTGATCAGAAAACGCATATATACACAGCACTGAGCAGTTGAAAATGTTCTTTCCTCCATATCCTGGTCATCTTTGTAATACTGCATTTTCTCTTATTGCTTAACTCATGTTTTACTTCAAGTGTTTTTTTTCCTGGTGGGTTTTTTGTTTATTTGGTATCTCTGCTACTGTGTATAATTTACATAAAATAAATAGTATCCATTTCAAGTCTTATAATTTGAGTTAACACGAAATTACTAAAATCATAACACCAAACATTTCCATCACACCAAAATTTTCTTCCTGCCCGTTTGTAGTTCATTACTCCTTTCAACCATGCTGATCCCAGGCAATCAATAATCTATATCGTGTCACTGTCACTCAAGATGCTTTCAAGAATTTTATAAACATGGAATTGTACAGTATGTATGCTTTTGCATCTAAATTATTCCACCTAGGATAATGATTGAGATTCATTTGTATCATTATATCAGTTCTTTATTCATTTGTATTGCTATGTAGTATTCTATCATAGTAGAGGTCTTGGTTAGACAAGGAATGGGAACTAAGTTTCACAGCATATCTTACAGCTGATTGCTATCAGCCATGTGGTTTATTTCCTTGAAAAGTTCTGGACTACCTCTAGACTCAGATAGTTTTGTTGTTGATTAGCAATTTCCATGATAATAAAGGGGGGAAGTGGTTGCAAATGTTACATATTTGTAAGCTATGGCTTAAGTGCTACTGATTCCACATGGACTTTCCTTGTTGTGTATTTCATATTTTCACCCTTTCTTTGATACTAAGCAATCCACAATTGCTCAGTTTCCAAGTTTTCATGTGGTTACATTTTATGTGCCAGTAAAAGGTTAGTTGCTAATACTACATGGTTCTACAAATTCACAGATTTTTCCAATTTGTGTTTATGTTGATCACATATTGGTTTATTTCACTCAGTTTAATGTCATATTAAATACTTTTATAGTTTCTCTTCACAAAATCTCTAATAAAGTACTTTTTACATATTTTAAGAAGTTCCAAACCAGGAAGGAAGGAAGGAAAAAAAAAAACCCTGACATTGAAGTGAACATCCAGGTTACTGACACAGTCTGTTAGGTAGCACAATGTCTCAAAGCCAGTGAATAAGGATAACCTATTGCCATCTAGAGTATCCCAAGAGGAAAACTGGATGAAGGCATTGGTGGTCTCTTTTCACATAGAGACTCTCTTCAAGTCTTCAAGAGGTTAAATTTTTACCTCCCCCCCCCCCCTCCCAGATTGAGTCTCACTCTGTCACCAGGCTGGAGTGCAGTGGCGTGATCTTGGGCTCACTGCAACCTCTGCCTCCAAGGTTCAAGCGATTCTCCTGCCTCAGCCTCCTGAGTAGCTGGGACTACAGGCACACACCACCATGCCTGACTAATTTTTGTATTTTTAGTAGAGATGGGGTTTCAACATGTTTGCCAGAATGCTGTTGATCTCTTGACCTGGTGATCCACCCGCCTCGGCCTCCCGAAGTGCTGGAATTACGGGTGTTAAGCCTCTCTGTCTGCCCTCTGTTTTTATTGGAACTTTGAGTCTCCCTGGTAATTCATTTTGAATTTATCTGACTACAGTAAGAGTTACAATACAGAATGGAGTCAATGAATTCATCTGAGTAAATCATGCTCAATCTTACTTCAGCTGCTGTAAAAGTAAAATGAGGATCTATGAGGACTTACTGCATAGTCTCAGATCATTCAACTTAAGGTTGCAGCTTTCAATAAAGAGTTCATTTTAAGTGTAAGCATTCAGAAACTATCATACAGATAAAAACAGTAAGAAACTATGAAACAAACTGGAGAAATTTTTGAAGTTTTACCACTTTATCAAAGTAGTTGAAGGACAATGAGTGAGTTCTTATAAATCATTACACTAACATACACTCTATGGTATTTGAGATTTCACTTATACATCAAATGTGATAGAATCAGTTTAAAAAGATAATTTTCCAGGAAGTTTAATTATGTAAATCAATAGATTACACGTTATGCATATCATTTTGATTTGTCTCCTATCTTGTTAGTATTATTGCCTAAGATTTCCTTTTGTAAAAACTATTTTCCTAAGTGAACTAAACTTGAGCATATCATTTTCAGTACTTTTTCTTTCTCATTGCTGGTTTTGCTGTTAAATTAACCCACTCAATTGGTTGCACACATTTCATTGATATTATTATTCATAGCTGTTTGAATTTATTCCTTGGCCTCTGCAGTTTTTCTTTCCCACACAATGTGTCTACTAGTCTATAATTGCATTAGATATCTTGATACCAGAGTAATATTAACTGATAATAGTTTAGAAATTTGACTTTTAAAGCATTTTTTCCCTGTACATTGACTAGCACTCATGTTAGAATTACTAAAATACTTATCTTCATATTCCAAGAGTACGAGCAAAAATAGAAATGTAACTGGTGTGAGTATTTGGACATTCTGACAGAATATTTGGGTATTAAATGACTTATATGACGATGATATTCATTTTAATGAAGTTAAAACATAGTATGAGTTGGGCATGGTGACTCACGTCTATAATCCCAGTTCTCTTGGATGCCAAGGCAAGAGGATCACTTGAGGCTAGGAGTTCAAGATCAGTCTAGGCAACATGAGACCTCATCTCTACAGTGTTTTTTTTTTTTTTTTTTTTTTTTTGCTGGGCTTGGTGATGCATGCCTGTAGTCCTAGCTGCTTGGAGGCTGATGTGGGAGATTTGCTGGAGTTTGAGGTTACAGTGAGTTATAGTGCCATTGCATTACAGCCTGGATGACAGAGTGAGACCCTGTCTCTAAATTAAGAACAAACCACAGTATGTAATCAAAACATTTCTGAGTGAGTGACAACCATTGTAACATTGGAGAGAGAAAGTTGGATTGACTTCCTGGGTTGGGGGAATTTGCACGTATAACTTCTCTAGAGCTAGTGTGATTAGGAAAGAGTTAAAAGCCAAGTATCTTATATATAGTGTTTGTTTTTCATTTATGATGAAAATTATCTTTTATGAATTATCTTTACCAGATAATTTATCCATAATTGAGTGAAAAAGCATGGGTTTTAGAGTAAAGATGGACTAAATTGAAAACTGGTTTCACTAGTGAATGACCACGGGAACTTACTCCATTGTATGAGACTCAGTTTAATTCTATATTAGACTGTATGTGAGGTGATGGATTTGTTGAATAGCCTGACTTAATCATTTCACAGTATAAATATTGAAACATATTGTATCCTATAAATATTTGTCAGTTAAACTTTTGTTTCCTGAATCACAAAATTGTTGCCAGGATTGAGATGCCCCCTGTAAATAGAATGCGGTTTTTGATAGTGATTTTGGAGTGGATCTGTAATACCACACACAGTTAAAATTGCATCAATTTTAAACTAAAATAAAAGTTTGTGACCAATAAGTGATAATTTAAATATTTTCTCAGTATTTGAGGAATCTTGAAAGTACTACTTCTCCATTTTTCACTACCTCGTCTTTTATCCTGTTTCATCCCATTTTACTACCTATTTAGAGAAATTTATGAGCTATTTAAGACACCAAAGCCATTCACATTTTTATGTGATTCTTTAAAATTCTCCAAAAATAAAAATGTAAATTGTTCCCTTATTTCTATGCTTGTGTATAAAAATGTATGTGAAGAGGCTCTGAACACGTAGAATGTCAGAAGTATCCTGACTGGTGAAATGAATCAACGTTGGAAGATAGCTACAAAGGAGCAAATAGATTATCTTTTATTCTGCAACTAAATAGGTAGTTGTCTCAAAGTATATATGTGGAGTCAGAATGGTGATAACTTTTCTCTGTGGATTAATTTCATTCCACTTACTGAAGTGTGACTCTGGGTGTCACATGTAGAGAAATACAAGGAGACAAAATGTTCAGAGGACAGTGAACAGTTTTAAAAGATGAACCTAGGTTAATCTAAGAAATTTATCTTTTGGAGATAAATATCAAACATTACTGAAATAAATCACATCTGCAATTTACAAAAATCAAAGTTGTTTAGTTGGTTGGTGATAATACTTTCTAAATTTTTTCCATAAGTTTTTGGGGTACGGGTGATACTTGGTTACATGAGTAAGTTCTTTAGTGGTGATTGGTACGATTTTGGCTCACCCATCACCTGAACAGTATATACTGTACCATATTTGTAGTCTTTTTATCCCTAGCCCCTCTCCCACTTTCCCAAGTCCTCAAAGTCCATTGTATAATTCTTAGGCCTTGCATCCTCATAGCTTAGCTCCCACATATCAGTGAGAATACTCAATGTTTGGTTTTCCATTCCCGAGTTACTTCACTTAGAATAATAGTCAACAGTCTCATCTAGGTCACTGTGAATGCTGTTAATTCATTCCTTTTAATGGCTGAGTAATATTTAATTGTATAAATATACCACAGTTTCTTTATCTACTCATTGATTGGACATTTGGGTTGGTTTCACAATTTCACAATTGTGAATTGTGCTCCTATATACGTGTGTGTGCAAGTATCTTTTTCATGTAATGACTTCCTCTGGGTAGACACTTAGTAGTGGGACTGCTGGATCAAATGGCAGTTCCACTTTTAGTTCTTTAAGGAATCTCTGTAGTGATTGGGCTAGTTTACATACCCACCATCAGTGTAGAAGTGCTTCCTGTTCACTGCATCCATGCCAACATCTGCCGTTTTTTGATTTTTTTATTATGGCCATTATTGCAGGAGTGGGGGGGGTATTGCACTGTGGTTTTGATGTTTTGATTTTCATTTGCATGATCATTAGCAATGTTGAACTTTTTTTATTTTGATTGGCCATTTGTATATTTTGAGAACTGTCCACTTTTTGATGAGTTTTTTTTTTTTTTTTTTTTTTTTTTTTTTGCTGATTTGAGTTTGTTGTAGATTCTGGATATTGGTCCATTGTCAGATGTATAGATTGGGAAGATTTCCTCCCACTCTGTGGGTTGTCTGTTTACTCTGCTGACTGTTCCTTTTGCCCATGCAAAAGGTCTTTAATTCAATTACGTCCCAGGTATTTATCTTTGTATTGCATTTGCTTTTGGGTTCTTGGTCATGAAATGCTTGCCTAGGTCAATGTCTAGAAGGCTTTTTCCAACGTTATCGTCAAGAATTTTTGTAGTTTCAGATCTTAGGTTTAAGTCCTTAATCCATCTTGAGTTGATTTTTGTATAAGGTGAGAGATGAGAATTCAGTTTCATTCTCTTACATGTGGCTAGCCAATTATCCTAGCAGCATTTGTTGAAAAGGATGGCCTTTCCCCCACTTTATATTTTTGTTTTAAGATCAGTGGGCTTGTAAGTATTTGGGTTTATTTCTGAGTTCTCTATTCTGATCCATTGGTCTATGTGCCTATTTTTATACCAGTACCATGCTGTTTTGGTGACCATGGCTTTATAGTATAGTTTGAAGTTGGGTAGCGTGATGCCTCAAGATTTCTTCTTTTCAGGTAGTGTTGCTTTTGTTATGTGGGCTCTTTTTTGGTACCATATGAATTTTAGAATTGTTATAATTCTGTGAAAAATGATCGTGGCATTTTGATGGAGATTGCATTGAATTTGTAGATTGCTTTTGGCAGTATGGTCATTTTTACAATATTGATTCTACCCATCCAGGAGCATGAGATTTCCATTTGTTTGTGTCATCTATGATTTCTTTCAGCAGTGTTTTGCAGTTGTCCTTGTATAGGTCGTTCACCTCCTTGATTAGGTATATTACTAAGTATTTTTTTTTTTTTTTTTTTTTTTGTCGCTTTGTAAAAGGGGTTGAGTTCTTGATTCTATGCTTGGTCGCTGTTGGTGTACACAAATCAGTAGCTCTTCTATACATTAATCTTGTATCCAGAAACTTGACTGAATTCTTTTATCAGTTCTGTTTTAGCGTTTTCAAGGTAAACAATCTGGAATAGTCTTTAGCGTTTTCAAGGCAATCATATTGTCAGCAAGCAGTGACAGTTTGACTTCCTCTTTACTGATTTGGTGGATGCCTTTTATTTCTTGTTCTATTGCTCTGGCTAGGACTTCCAGGACTATGTTAAAGAGGCATGGTGAGAGTGGGCATCCCTGTCTTGTTCCAGTTCTCAGAGGGAATGTTTTTCAACGTTTCCCTATTCAGTATCATGTTGGGTTTGGGTTTTGCATAGATGGCTTTTATTACATTGAGGTATGTTTTTGTATGCCAATTTTGCTGAGAGTTTTCATCATAAAGAGATGCTGGATTTTGTCAAATCCTCTTTCTGCATCTATTGAGATGATCATGTGATTTTTGTTTCTAATTCTGTTTATGTGGTATGTCACATTGCTTGTGTATGTTAAACCCCCCTGCATCCCTGGTATGAAAGTCACTTGATCATGGTGGATTATCACTTTGAAATGTTGGATTCAGTTAGTATTTTGTTAAGAACTTTAGCATCTATGCTCATTAAGGATATTTATCTGTAGTTTTATTTTTTGGTTATGTCCATTCCTGGTTTTGGTATTAAGGTGATGATGGCTCTATAGAATGAATTAGGGAGGGTTCCTTTTTTCTCTATCTTGTGGAATAGTGTCAAAAGGATTGGTACCAATACTTACTGGAATGTCTGGTAGAATTCTGTGAATTCTTCTGATCCTGGACTTTTTTTGTTGGTAATTTTTAAATTTACCATTTCAATCTCACTATTATTGGTCTATTCAGGGTATCTAATTCTTGATTTAGGGTAGGAGGACTGTATTTTCTAGAAACTTATCCCTCTTTTCTAGGTTTTCTAGTTTATGTACATAAAGGTGTTCATAGTAGCCTTTAATGATCTTTTGTATTTCAGTGTTATCAGTTGTAATATTGCCTGTTCATTTCTTAATGAGGTTATTAGAATTTTCTCTTCTTGATTAATCTTGCTAATGGATTATCAATTTTCTTTTCTAATAACCAGCTTTTTGTTTCATTTATCTTTTGTATTTTATGTGTGTTTGCTTCAATTTCATTTAGTTCTGCTTTGATCTTGGTTATTTCCGTTTTTTTCCTGGGTATGGGTTTGGGTTTGGGCTTGATTTGTTCTTGTTTCTAGTTCCTTGAGGTGTGACCTTTAGAATGTCAGTTTGTGCTCTTTCAGCCTTTTTGATGTAGGCGTTTAGGGCTATGAACTTTCTTCCTGGCACCACCTTTGTTGTATCCCAGAGGTTTTGATAGGTTGTGTCATGATTGTCCTTCAGTTTGAATAATTTTTAAATTTCCATCTTGATTTCGTTTTTGACCCAGTGCTCACTCAGGAGAAGGTTATTTAATTTCCGTGTTTTTGCATGGTTTTGAAGTTTCCTTTTGGGGTTGATTTCCAGTTATGACTTATCATATAGTTTATCATGGAGTTCCATACACTGTGGAATAGAATGTGTATTCTGTGATTGGATGAAATATTCTGTATATATCTGTTAAGTCCATTTGTTCCAAAGTATAGTTTAAATCCATTGTTTATTTGCTCACTTTCTGTCTTGACCTGTCTAGTGCTGTCAGTGGAGTATTGAAGTCCCCCACTATTACTGTGTTGCTGCTTATCTGATTTCTTAGGTCTATTAGTAATTGTTTTATAAGTTTGGAAACTCCAGTGTTAGGTGCATATGTTTAGGATTGTGATATTTTCCTGTTGGACAAGATCTTTTACCATTATATAATGTCCCTCTTAGTCTCTTTTAACCACTATTGCTTTAAAGTCTGTTTTGTTTAATACAAGAACAGCTACTTCTGCTTGATTTGGGTGTTCACTTGCATGAAATGCCTTTTCCACCACTTTAAGTTTATGTGAGTCCTTATATGTTAGGTGAGTCTCCTGAAGGCAGCAGATGGTTGGTGAATTCTTTATTCTTCAGTTCTGTATATTTTAAGTAGAGCATTTAGGCCATTTAAATTCATTGTTAATATTGAGATGTGAGGGTACCATTTCATTCATCATATTTGCTGCCTGTGTACTTTTTTGTTTTTGCTTTTTAAATTGTATTTTTGTTTTATAGGTTCTGTGTGATTTATGCTTTAGAGATTCTGTTTTGAAGTGTTTCCAGGATTTGTTGCAAGATTTGGAGCTCCTTTTAGCAGTTCTTATAGTGGAGGCTTGGTAGTGGCAAATTCTCTCAGCATTTGTTTGTCTGCAATAGATTATATCTTTCCTTTATATATGATGCTTAGTTTTGCTGGATACAAAATTCTTGGCTGATAATTGTTTTGTCTGAAGAGACTGAAGGTGGATCCCCAGTCCTTTCTAGTTTGTAGGGTTTACTGCTGAGGAATCTGCTGTGAATCTGACAGCTTTTCCTTTATTGGTTATCTGGTGCTTCTGTCGCACAGCTCTTAAGAATCTTTCCTTCATCTTAACTCTAGATAAGCTGATGACAGTGTGCCTACGGATGATCTTTTTTTGCAATGAATTTCCCGGTTGTTCTTTATGCTTTTTGTATTTGGATGTCTGTCTCTAGCAAGTCTAGGGAAGTTTCCCTTGATTATTCCTCCAAATACGTTTTTCAAACTTAGATTTCCCCTCTTCCTCAGGAACACCAATTATTCTTAGGTCGTTTAACATAATCCCAGACTTCTTGGAGGCTTTGTTCATATTTTCTTACTTTTTAAAAATTTTTGTTGGATGAAGGTAATTTGAAGACCTTGTCTTCAAGCTTTGAATTTATTTCTTCAACTTAATTCTATTGCTGAAACTTTCCAGAGCATTTTGCATTTCTATAAGTTTGTCCAATATTTCCTGAATTTTGGATTTTTTTTCTTTAAGCTATCTATTTCCTTGAATATTTCTCCCTTCACTTCCAGTATCATCTGTTGAATTTCCTTGCATTGGGCTTTCCCTTTCTCTGGTGCCTTCCTGATTAGCTTAATAACTAATCTCCTGAATTATTTTTCAGGTAAATCGGGGATTTATTCTTGGTTTAGATCTAGTGCTGGTGAACTAGTGTGAATTTTGGGGGGTATCAAAGAGCGTTTTTTTTTGTTTGTTTGTTTGTTTGTTTTTTTGTCATATTACCAGAGTTGGTTTTCTGGCTCCTTCTCATTTGGGTAGGTGCTGTCAGAGAAAAGATCTATGGCTAAAAGCTGTTCAGATTCTTCTGTCCCATAGTGTGTATCTTTGATGTAGTACTTGCCCCCTTTTTCCTATGGATGTGGCTTCCTCTGAGCTGAGCTGCAGTGATTGTTGTCTCTCTGCTGGGTCTGTCCAGCAAGTAAGTCTACCTTGGCTCCAGACTGGTACTGGGGGTTATCTGCACAGAGTCCTGTGATATGAACTGTCTATAGGTCTCTCAGCCATGGATATCGCCCCCTGTTCTGGTGGAGGTGGCAGGGGGGTGAAATGAATTCCATGAGGGTTCTTAGCTTTGGTGGTTTAATGCTT
This sequence comes from Piliocolobus tephrosceles, assembly GCF_002776525.5. NCBI lineage: Eukaryota > Metazoa > Chordata > Mammalia > Primates > Cercopithecidae > Piliocolobus > Piliocolobus tephrosceles. Next base: position 50,545,558 of record NC_045447.1, read on the forward strand.
TACTTTTGTTCTGGTCGGCCTCCTGCTGGGAGGTGGCTCTTTCCAGAGAGCATCAGTTGTGGTAGCATGGAGAGGAACTGGCAGTGGACAGGGCCCTAGAACTCCCAAGATGATAGGCCCTTTGTCTTCAGCTATCAGGGTGGGTAGGGAAGGACCATCAGGTGCAAGGAGTGTCTGAAATCAATCTCCTTGGGTGGGTCTTGCTGAAGCTGCTGTGGGGGATGGGGGTGGGATTCCCGGGTGTCAGTGGTGTTGTGTAGCTAGGAGGATTATGGCTTCCTCTGCTGAGCCATGCTGGATTGTCAAGGAAGTGGGGGAAAGCCGGCAGTTACAGGCCTCACCCAGCTACCATGCAAACTGAAGGGTCAGTCTTACTCTCCCAGTGTTTTCTCCCTAACAGCCCGGAGTCTGTTTCCAGGCAGTGGGCAAACTGGATTTGAGAATTTGCCCCAGACTACCCATCTCCAAGCTGCAAAAGAAAAGGGCTTGGTTCTTCCCCAGCCTGTGGAGTCGGCACACTCAATCATGCCCTCCCCGAGTTCTGGCCAGGAGGCTTCTCACCTCTTTCAAATTGTTAGAGTTCAGCTGGAGATTTCCTTCTCCCTATGGCGTCTTACCCCACACTCCTCTGGCTGCCCTCTTGATGGATCCCTTTGGTGCCAGGCAAGAATGGTCTGCTTTGGGGATCCAGTGAGCTCCTAGGGCCTTTCTGCTGCTTTTTGTACCCCTGAATTTTGCTCGGCTCTCTAAATTGACTCAGCTCTTGGTAAGTTTGGAAACTTCTCCCACAAAAGAGGTCTTCAGTTTCTCCAGTGGGAGTATGTGTTTGGGAGAGGAGGAATCCCCCTTTCCCACTTCCACAGTTGGGCCACTTAAAGTATTTGGGATGTCTCTGGGGTCCTGCAGGAGCAGTCCACTTCCCTCAGAGGGTCTGTGGGTCCTCTCGGGATTGCTGGTTTGTTATCACAGTTGATCTGGTGCTAAAATGCACAGTGTGAGCCTCTGCATGCTGCTCTGTCCAGCTAAGTTGGAGCTGCAATCTAGTCCAGCCTCCCGTCTGCCATGATGATTCCCTCTCCAATGGTGATAGTATTTACTTAGCAATATCATCTATGCTTTGATTGAAGCTAGCTTTTTGGGCCCCAATATATTATTCTTTTTCATGTGTTTGGAGAGTTTCTAGTTAAAAATGTAAAAGATGTAATTCAAAACGGAATTAATTAGAAAATATCCGCATAGAGAAATGGTTCTCAGTGAAGTTTGAAAAACCTATGAAGGAATATATTCTGGAAAGTTGTCATGAACCAAACATTCTGAAAGAGTTTTAAAATGTTAGAATAATATCTGGGACAAAAGGAAAGAAACGGTAAGAAAGTATATTTCAGTTTAATATAATCTGTATTTAATTTTTAGTCATGCATTGAGCACCACTTATGCACTGGGACATTTTACTCTGGGGTAAAGCAGTGTCAGGTGTACTTATGAATCAGGTAACAGAAAATGCATTCCTAAAGAAGTTAGCTTGACCAAATTCCTGAAAACACATAGCTATTCATAATGCTAAAAAATGTGGGTTATGTCTAATTAGCATTGATATTAACATTTAAGTAAGAGAGGAAGGGATGGGATCAGATTCAGATTTTGTTTTAGTTATCTTTAGATGTTGCAGAGAAAGTGTTGGGGAGCTATAGGACTAGAAAACAACCATATTTTAAAATAATATTTCAATTGCCAATGTAAAATATAATGCCATCCCTAAACTTCAGCAGAAGATAGAATAAAGGGTATGAATACAAAACATGTCGAAGGGCAAGAATCAAAAGGACTCTGTTACTGAATGGATTAAAATGTAAAGTGATTTATGCTTTTGTTTTGGATGATTTGCATAGATGTTATCATTTACCAAGACAGTAACCAAAGAAGAAACAGATCTTTTTAAAAGGAAAAACAGTTTAGAATGGGATGTACTCTTATTTTGAGAAATCTGACATGACCTGAGCAAAAAAAAAAAAAAAACTTTGGAAGAAAATTTCCTATAGCCATAATTACAGAACTTAGTGAGAGTGAGTCAACTTTCATTCATGTTTTAGTGTTTGAGTACCCACATGGGCCCTACATGCGTTCCTTTACAGGTTACATTACTGAAACTGAGGAAGTTCATTTGCCAGTCTCAGTCAGAAGACTCCCAAAAGTTTAGCCTAGCTTTAGTCTGGAATTGTACCCACATAAAATTTGCTTCTAGTCATTGTTTAGTGAGCACAGTCACAAGAGGGACTACTGCGACCTCTCTTTCACACATCCCTTGAGGTTTTAAATATTTTAGTAAGGTTGGAGTCTTTTTTATTTTCTTAAATTAGAGCAAATGGTTACCTTGCATGAAAATCTGCACCTGAGATGTGTGGTCTGGCCCGTGTCAATGTTGCATTTGTCCAAAGATCAAAGAAATGAGGTTGGGCCCTAAAGCTACAGGCATGAAGGATAGTGGCAGTGCTCTGATTACCTGTGACACTTGCAGGCTTGGGCCACTATAGATCTTGATGTTAACAATTCATGATTGCCACCCCCACCTAAGTAGTTAGGAATTCAGAGATCTTAAGGGAGAATAAAACAAAGTATTGCACTAGCTCTGAGTGCTAAAAGAAAATATGACACTTTGTATTTTCTTCAACTATTCCTCTGAAAGTGAATTTAATAATACATTCGGGGCACATCAAATGTCTTCCCCCATTCAGGGGAATATCGAACACATGTTGAGAGTTTCATGCACCTGAAATCCACAGGCAAGGATGTCTACAAAAGATATATATATATCAGAAAGGGCAAATGGCTTAGAAAGGAAGCACCTACATGAATCGGGAAACCATCCTAAACTGCACAGGTTTTTCTCATATAAAATATTTTTTTCTCTTTCACCCCTGCTGCCAAAAATATCTCTGAATTTCTATTAAGAATTTTATATGTTCTAGTCATAAGTTTCTAGTAGCTGTGAAATAGCAACATATGTAGTGCATGATAAATTGAAAAATGTTTTAATAGTATAGCTGAAGGAATCTTACATTTTATGGCTTAAAAGTATAGTAATATATTATAAAATGTAAACTGCAGAGACTTATACTCTAATTCAAAAAGTTATATTGCAAAGAGTTCTGCTAAATATTTTATCCCCACAATACTATAGTAATATTCTTTAAACTTGACTAGTTATTTCTAACACATATCTATCTACCCTCCTGAGTTATGGTAAAAGAAGAAGATAGGAGAGTAGGGGATGGAAAGCAGTGGGTTCAATTCTGGGGTGTTTTTCTACCCTAAAGAATTGAGACCACAGGAAAATTGGACAGAATTCACTCTAAGTTATTTTTGCATTTGCTTAAAATTTTACTTAGTAGAGAATGGGGACATAAACATTAAAATAGAAAAGTGTTCTGTTTCCGTCAGACTTCAGCTTTGGAAGCAGAAACACAAGCAGAATTTTTTTTTTTACTGTTACTGTTGTTGGGTGAAACATGTCAAAATTAAAACTTTGACAAAGGTTAGTGAATGGGAAACCAAGTGGGCATTGCAATGCTCTTAAATTTCTCTAGCAGTGCCAAAACACTGAGATTTTAGATATTGCTTAGGCTTGGTTACAGAGTCACAATGCACTGAGTAGTAATTGAGAAAATGGTTTAGCAAGCTTGAGACAATTCCATTTATTTTGTCAAAGGAGCATTAGATACATAATTGAACTTCCATATCCATGAGTTCTGCATCTTTGGATTCAATCAATTGCTGATCAAATTAGTTGGGGGAAAAATTGCATCTGTCCTGAACATGAACAGATAGTTTTTCCTTTTATTTTTTCATAAACAAAACAATAGCACCTATTTACATAGCATTTACAATATACAATGTATTACAAGCAATCTAGAGGTGATTTAAAGTAAAAGGGAATATGCAAACACTATGCCATTTTATATCAGGAATCTAGATCACCTGATCATTGATTTTTGTTACCTATGGATGGTCCCAAAACCAATCCCTCATGGGTAAAGTTGTAGTGACAGATGACAGTATTGACAGTTTTAATTCAAGAAACTATCATTATTACAGTTATTTTATGTAATCTAACGTATGCCTCTTAACGCTGTTTATGGACAAGGTTATGCTGAATTTTTCAAATGTTTAAAGAAAATGAAGTTACAATCTCTCCTGGAATTAGTACCTGGTACTTAAAGTCATCCCAAACTTTCACTTCAGAGGGTCATATATGTTGTTTTTCATGAGAATAATAATTGATGCTGATGTTTTACTTAAAGATTAAGTTGGGGCCGGGTGCGGTGGCTCAAGCCTGTAATCCCAGCACTTTGGGAGGCTGAGATGGGCGGATCACGAGGTCAGGAGATCGAGACCATCCTGGCTAACCCGGTGAAACCCCGTCTCTACTAAAAAATACAAAAAAAACTAGCTGGGCGAGGTGGCGGGTGCCTGTAGTCCCAGCTACTGGGGAGGCTGAGGCAGGAGAATGGCCTAAACCCGGGAGGTGGAGTTTGCAGTGAGCCAAGATCCTGTCACTGCACTCCAGCCTGGGCAACAGAGTGAGATTCCATCTCAAAAAAAAAAAAGAAAAAAAAAAAAAAATTGGAAGGCCGGGTAGTACGCTCCAGTGGCTATAGGGTACATTTTTTTTTTTTTTAAAAGCCTCTAGCACAACTTTGTGTTTGTGTTTATAAAGCAAAACCTGTGTGTTATCTACTAGCAGGTCCTACAGAAAGGCCAAATAGTAACAAATGTGTGAAGCCCATGGTTTCTGACTTGGTCAACAGATATAGCTCTAAGTCAAGTCCAGTTGTCTGTCATTACTCAGTATTGCTCAGTTAAATAAAAAATGCTGTTTTTTCTAGACTACTTTTCAGTTTCCTTCACAACTTTCCTCCACCAACTTCTTAATACTGCAGTTCCATGGGATCTTGCTCTTTTTACTTCTTATGTCATGTTCTTTCCGTGAGAGAAGTTTTCTGTGCTTGTCATTTTGTTAGTCATGTAAGCCTAATGCTAAGGCTAAGAAATATTTTTTATTCAAAACTATTTCCAAACCTCATATTAAATGCCTACTGTAATCTTCACTTGAACGTGTTTCAAACTCATATCAAGGAGAATGCATGGTATTTTCCTCCATCCCACATGAAATAGTAGTTTTACTCAAGATTTGGGAGAATCTATCATTCACCAGGTTTATCCAAATTTGAAACCTGAGTGTCTAGATTTCACTTGTTCTGTCATACCCAAGAAATATAAATATAAATATAAATGTCCCCAACCATCTTATTGCTACATCTTATTTACTATAAATAGTATAGCTGTTTATTTTGTAAAACTTTTGTGATTTCCATGTGTTTGGTTTTGGGTTTGTTTCTGTCACCTGTTTTTAATCTATGAAGATTTCCTGACTGGTCAAATTGTGTTTGATGTATTTTTTCTTTATTAACTTGGTGGGCATGCTTCTATCATAATTATGACATTTTAATTATTTTGATTGGTTTACATTTCACTCTATGAGTCTATGGCCTTCTTTCAGAAAACTAGATTGTAATCATCTTTGTAGTCTCAGAACTCAGCACAATTTCTTGTCTTGATTGATTATAAGAGGGCATTCAGGCTGGGCATGGTGGCTCACACCTGTAATCTCAGTGATTTGGGAAGTTGAGACAGAAAAATGGCCTGAGGCTAGGAGTTTCAGACCAGCCTGGGCAACATAGAGAGACCCTGTCTCTTTTGTTTGTTTGTTTGTTTGTTTGTTTTTTAAGCTACGCATGGTGGTTGCAAGCCTGAAGTCCTAACTACTGGAGAGGCTGAGGCGAGAGGATCACTTGAGCCCAGAAATTTGAGGTTACAGTTAGCTGTGATCGTACCACTGCACTCTACCTTGGGTGACAAAGCAAGATCCTGTCTCAGGGGGGGAAAAAAAAAAGAAAAAAGTAAGCAAGCAAAAAAGACGACAGAAAAGAGAAAGGAAAGAAAGAGGAGGGGAAGCCCTTCAAGACATACTTGGTAGATAAAAATAATGAGTGAATTAATAGACCCCATTTGTTTATTACAGCCTATTTTTTTATGATACTTCAAAATATTTGACTTCAATGAATCAAGTGACACAAGGTCTTTGTTAGGGACTAAATATTTATATCCCCCTAAGTTTTATGGTTTTAAAATGTTTATAAAAATCCTAAATGCTAATGTGGCTCTATTTGGAGATGGGGCCTCTAAGGGAGTCATTAAAGTTAACTGAAGTCCTAAGGACGCAAAGCCCTGATCTGAGAGAATTCAAGTCCACATAAACACGGGAGAGCTCACTCTCCCCACCCCCACCCTTGCCCCTTGCCCCTTGCCCCTTGCCCCTTGCCCCTTGAAAAGGTGTGAAAGCATAGCAAGAAGGCTACCATTTGTGAGCTAGGAAGAGAACTCTCACTTGGAAGTCTCATCAGTAGAAACTTGATCTTGGACCTCTAGCTTCCAAAACTGTGACAAATTTTCTTTTGGTTAAGGCACTTTGTCCTATTTGGTTGTGGCAGCCCGAGCTGCCTCATACAGTCTTCTATCAGAATTTTTTCCTATCAGGAAATGCCATACAAAATACACTTGTGGTAGTGCTGTGATTATCTATTGCACAACCATTCCCAAATACTTTTTTTCCATGTATGTCTCCCACGATAGAGATTAAAAGTGTCAGCTTTCCCAACCTCTTTAAGAACATGGTCTAGATGTGGCCAGTGAACCACAGGGGAAATGATCTGGAGCTGAAGGGCAAGTATCTTTACCTGCAGTTTCCAAGCCCATTATTCTCCTGCTTTGTTACATTGCCCTGTGAACATGGGGTGCTTAGAGACACATTGCATCAAACAGAATAAGATTAAGCAAAAGAATCAGAAAACACTGGGTCCCTGCTGGCATTCTCTAGTTACTGAATAGACCTTTGGATTACCTGCCTTCTAATGTCCTGAGTCATAATAGTGCTTATGGTTTAATCAATTTTCAGTTGGGTTTTCTATTACTAGCCAATAAAAGCATCCTAAGTGACTCAAATGTTAAATGAATTAAAGGTAGCTACTTCTTTACATATCGTCTAATTGTGGCTAGTCTTGTATTTGGTAGTTTCAAAACAAGTTGGAATTTAAGTTTAATCTTTTAAACTTATTGGTGAATTAGACCCCATTTATCTTCAAACTCTGGACATTTTTTCATGTAATTTTTTTTTTTCCCAGGAGGATGATCCTTGTGTGAGACTTTTTATATTACTTTGTCTGAAAATTCAGTATGCCAGTGGAAACTAATCAACTTATACGTGGAAAGATAAAAAACCTGAATATCATGTCTGTGTTTGGTGTCTATTGTGCTGATTTTTTAATCTTTTAAGCTCAGGGGTACATGTGCGGAATGTGCAGGTTTGTTACGTAGGTAAATGTGTGCCATGGTGGTTTTGCTACACAGATCATCCCATCACCTAGGTATTAGGCCCAGCATTCATTAGCTATTATTCTTGCTCTTCTCCAACCCCCACATCCCCAACAGATCCCAGTGTGTGTTGTTCCCCGCAAGTGTCCATGTGTTCTCATCATTCAGCTCCCAGGTGTAAGTGAGAACATGCAGTATGTGTTTTTGTCTTCCTGTACCAGTTTGCTGAGGATAATGGCTTCCAGCTCCACCCATGTCCCTGCAAAGGACATGATCTCATTCCTTTTTAATGGCTGCATAGCATTCCATGGTGTATATGTACCACATTTTCTTTATCCAGTCTATCATTGATGGCCATTTACGTTGATTCCATGTCTTTGTTATTGTGAATAGTGCTGCAATGAACATAAGCATGCATGTATCTTTATAACAGACATATTTATATTCCTTTGGTTATATACCCAGTAATGGAATTGCTGGATCAAATGGTATTTCTGTCTCCAGGTCTTTGAGAAATTGCCACACTGTCTTCCACGATAGTTTAGTTTCTCAATTCCTATTGGTCCTCCAGTTCTTTGCCTGGGAGGGAAAAAAAGAAATCACAATTGTTTACCTGAATCACAGAAAATTTCTGGAGGATAGAAGGTAAATTCTGTTTTTGCTTCACAGACCTGGCTCAATACCAATGTAAACATCTGTTGACAGATTAATAAGAGAAACCATATAAGAAGAAAGAAAAGATTTATTTAAACATTTCCAACACTGTTGAAAATTGCTGAGCTGGTTATTTTCATCTCTAGTTAATTGAGAAGTCATAGGAAAGTTAAGACATTGAGATTTTTCTTTTACATTATCCAGTCCTCATGTAATTTTATTAAATATATTTAGAGGGTAACATGCATTAGAATGATGGCATAGAACACACATCTGGTTATATATCTAGCTAGCTACATATCCACATGTAAACACAAATGGATAGATCATCTGTATAGGTTCTGTGCATATTTAACATCTGTTAAGTGCATTAGTTAATCCTCAATTGTTATATGCAGTATCATAATTGCCACTTTACAAATTAAACTGAAATTTAAAGATATATAGTCTCCTAAAATCATAAAGCCAGCAAACGATGGAGTCAGGGTTTGATCCCATTCAGCCTCACTTGGTTTACCCACTTAATCATTGCATTGTACACACCAAATAACCAGAGAATGTTTAGTTTCTTGACATTACTCTCTAGCCCCTTCTCACTAAGGAGTTATCAACCTTTAACCAGTGGATAGATTAGTCTTCGTTTTGCCATATTTGAAAGTAATTATTTAGTGTAAACTTATAAATGAGTTTCAAAGATTTATACAAGTTTTTGAGAAGTGGAGAAGCCAGATAGTAGTTCTAATCTTTTGTTTCTAGATTATTTCTTTTTTTAGTAATACATTGCTTTCATATTCATTTTAGATTTTAACTATCCAGAATGGAGGTTTTGTTCACTGATTTAGAAAATGTAAAGTTATTCATTTTGCATGTACTGTAATTAAATTATAGATTCTCACATATATATAAATGTGATATTTACATGATATGATAAAAATTTAAAGGTATCTACCAGTTGTAGGCTATTTATTGGCCTTCTGGGGAAGCTTTAGCATTTATATATCTCTGTAAAAGCTAACATCCATAGAATAAATAATCCATTATTTAAATGAAGTTTATATTTAAGAGCTATTTTAAGCTGTATTTAAAATCTGAAAAACTAGCTCACATATCCAGAACTTCAGTGAATATTTATTGATTTTTGCCTGATCAGCATCCCTTTCTTTCTACTCTTCATAGTGCACTGCTTTGCCCTCCACATATTCTTGATTGTATTATAAATCAAGATGTCACCCTCCACCAACACCTAGTCATGGGGGCAAGCAATGACACAAACTAGACAAAGCACATTGAGAGATTTGAATTTTAAGGAAAGCTACCCAAGAATAAAAAACTATTGGAATTATATCATCTTAATGTCTATAAAGAAAAGAGACTACCAGTTAGTGCCCTCTAAATAAATCCCATGAGCTTAAATCCTTACACTTATCTTTAAGTGTAATTGTTTAATTTTATCTTTGATTATGAAAGTTTGTTATCCATAGTAAATTTACCTAGAGGAAGTATTCAGAATTACTGATATGAAAACTCAGAATGAAATTCAAACAGATCCTCAGTGAAATTCGGGGTATTTGTAATGGTTTATGGCATTGAAATGCAAGAAATGACTTTTGAGATTCCCATTAGCATTCCAGAACTGAAAATTAACTGCCCCAAGGTAATCAGCAGTGAAATAACTAATTAAGTATCTCCCTGTGGTCACCTGGAACCATGCGTCCAACAAGAGCACAGCGTTGGGTGACTAACTGCTGTCAGAAAAGCTTAGAGAGGTTGAATAATTTTGCAAGCATGGGGAGGGAGCGTTGTTTCTGACAGTATTTGATATTTTAAAAGCAAAGCAAAAGAATGACAAGCTCAAATCTTAACATTCTTGCCTCAAGGCATGGACTGAAACTCAGGGTCTTTCTGCGACTGTGTTGAAAGAACCTCTTCTGTGTCTTATAGCTTTAGGGCTAAGATCACTGTAAAAACAACTTGAGAGATTAATTCCGTACATTGCTGAATTAAAAGTCAGTCAAATTTACAACCTTTTCAGTTCTCTTATGTAAAGTTCAGGCACAACTCTAGAACTAATATAGCCCCAACAATTGGAACGATTAGAGTGCAATATATGGGAAAAGAAGATCAGTTGGAGAACTCTGATCCCTCAAATCTTTGTGATATATCCCCTTATGGAAAGAATCCATCTTCTCTTGCAAAAGAAATCAAATAATCTGTACGGAGAACCTTGTAGCCAAAATCATGAATATACACAGATACTGAAATATAGAATTCAAATAGAGAAGCTAATAGTCCCAGAAGGATTTATGGGAATTTGTTAATTTGTGTACTCAAAGCCTGGAAATTATTTGTAAGATTGGATTTTGAGAATGCTTAGTCAAGGAGGGAACTGGGGATTATGATTTTGGGTCAGACTGGATTTACCGAGTAGTTACTCTCAGCAGAGTTCCTGCATTCAGTGAGCTAGTTCAAGTAGCCAGCTGCTGTTCTGGTTTAGATAAAGCAAAGCTGGATCCAATTTGCTAACTGACATAGGAAGACCAAAAACCTGTCTCCTTGTTTAGAGGAGGTACTGTCACAAACTTTGAGATGCTAGAAGATGGAATCTTTTTATGTACATCCATTCACTCACGGTGGTTATTTTGAACACAATAGATTGAAAGATAACTAGATCACATGGAAGGTTAAGATCTACATACATCTGTGACAATGAGCCAGTAGGCTACTAGAAATAAAATATTGTGGTCTCTTGAAGAAAATTTACATCCACAAATATATACTTCAAATCTTTTGTTAGCCCTCTGTAAAGAAACCTGTATCAATATCCATAACAACCTTATACTGGATTAATGAGAAATAATTGAAACTTTCAGAGAGCATTGGGTACATAAAGGTACAGAATACCACTGTGGCCTGCAGGTAAAAGTGATTCTGACTAATGGGGTTCAGCAGCTAGAGAATGCCTGATTCTGACCCCAAACGGATCTGTGTTTCATTTTGTTCTGCTTTTCACATTTTCCTGAGAGTAATAATTTGGATACAAATTATCGGGAAATGGCAGAATCCTCCATTGATGATATTGTAAGAATTATTATTGAAGGAATGGTCAGGAGGAAGCCACTGGAGACACCTCTTCCTACAAAAGCAACAACACATTCTTGGGTTATTTGAAGATATCAGAGCCACCATAAAAGACCTAAAATGTACATCAGGTGAATACCTCCAGATCATCCATATATGGATGTTTCATTTGTCTTGAAAAATTTCTAATGAGTCTTAGAAAAATTATTGGATTCTTGAAATAAAGAATGGCTCCAACTATATCCACTGTCACTAATGCTGTTGCCTTACTAGGATAAACTAACACAGTTCCTTGTTATTGGTATTGGCTATTGAATAAGTTAATTTTTCCCAGTAAAACCAATAGTATCCCTTTATTCTTTGTATTAGTTTTCTACTGCTACTTTAATTACCACAAACATAGTGGTTTAAAACAAAGTAATAAAGTCCCAGATGTCAAGTCTAAAATGAATAAAGCAAGGTTACATTCTTGAGAAAATCCTTTCCTGTGTCTTTTCCATGTTCTAAAGGCTGTCTGAATTCCTTAGCTAGTGGCAACGAGTCATTCCAACCTCTACTTCCCTCATCACATCTTCTGATTCTGAAATTTCTCTATCCCTCTTATAAGAACCCTAATGATGACCTCATGTGCACTGGGTTAATCTAGGGTAATTTCCCCATCTCAAGATCCTGAATTTAATCATTTCTGCAAAGACATTTTTCTATGTAAAAAATGTATTTACAGGTTATAGGGATTACAGTGTGGACACATTTTGGAGCTGTTGGCCTCCCACGCTCCTGTATCCTTGCTCTGTATCACAATTTCATTCCTGGTGTGGCCTTACTTTTACAGTGACCATCATATAACAGTGAGAATGTTAATCTTGAGGAGTATTTTATGTTACATATAGATGCATAAACAAGAGTATTATAGGGTGGGAGATAACCCAGCAAAACAGAAGATCTTATTAGTATTTTATTTCAGGAAAATTTCTGGAGTTTGAAAGTTCCATAGGCTGATCAAGATGTGTGGTAAGTGAAATGCTGTAATCCCAGTGCTATGGGAGGCCCAGGTGGGCAGATCACAAGGTCAAGAGATCGAGACCATCCTGGCCAACATGGTGAAACCCTATCTCTACTAAAAATACAAAAATTAGCTGGGCACGGTGGCACATGCCTGTAGTCCCAGCTACTCAGGAGGCTGAGGCAGGAGAATTGCTTGAATTGGGAGGCAGATGTTGCAGTGAGCAGAGATCATGCCACTGCACTTCAGCCTGGCAACAGAGTGAGGCTCCATCTCAAAAAATGAGGGAGGGAGGAAAGAGCCTAATATTTGGAAGGCTACTTAGGGTTTTGAATACATCAAGAAGTCCTACTATAACCCATTTATCTGGTGCAATAAAAAACTGAAAATTGTGAGGGTCACACAGTTAGACAAAGCAATATCAGGTTACATTGCTGATAGTTTTTCAACTAGTCAGAAGACAGAACAGGTAGTGATTCTCAAAGTGTCTATGGCCAACTGGAAATAGTCTTTGAGAAGCATTGCTCTCACAGTTGGAGAATAGGATCTCACATTAAGAGAGAAAAGCCATCCTTTTGGTAGTTAACCTCAGAGAAATATCTCTTGACATGCTACTAGACTCTCATAAAAGTTTAACAGATGATGTGATACCAGACACTGTTATCAACACCTTTTGGTTTGGGCACTGTAATGGGGAATATGCTATGTTTTCTAAACGGTTTATCTATATGGTGCTATTTCTCTTAAAGCCAGATTATATAAGACCAAGAGCCAAGAAATGGATATGGGAATGTGGGAATGGTGACTGTAAAGTACATTCTTTTTTGTTCTTTAAAATAAATCCCATCTTTGCCACTCTAGAGTCAGCTTCCAATAGAGCAAACAAACATGGTTACATTACATTGACAGTTGATAATGCTATGTGTCTATTTTAGGCATTTCATAGCACCAGATCCATCGACAAAAAAAAAATCTGAATTGCTGGTAAATAGGTTTTCTGTTAGACAAAGTAGAGAAAAATATAAGATTGGCGGTGTAGTATTTTAAACTAATACAGCAGTTGTAAATTTGAAAAGATTGCAAATTCTAAAGTGTTTAGGTAGGATTATTTCAAGTTTTTTCAAATAAAGTTTTAGGCAAAGTATTTCATACAGGTTAAGTTATTGGGCACAAGGAAGGGGAAAGTTAGGGGAGGAACACTGTAAATACAAGTTATAGATTTGTACAATTGAGGAAGTATGGTGTTAGGTTCTACTAAAATTAGTATATATTTCCTCTTTATACTGCTAATAAAGGAAACACTGTAGACATGTGACTAAAAGATATCTATAAAGAACCCTCTCCTCACCCACTCCCCAATAGACCCCAGTGTGTGATGTTCCTCTCCCTGTGTACATGTGTTCTCATTGTTCAACTCCTACTTATAAGTGAGTATGTGGTGTTTGGTTTTCTGTTCCTGTGTTAGTTTGCTGAGGATAATGGCTTCCAGCTCCACCCATGCCCCTGTAAAGGACATGATTTCATTCCTTTTTATATCTGCATAGTATTCCATGGTGTATTTGTATACAGTTTCTTTATCCAGTCTGTCATTGATGGGTATTTGGGTTGATTCCATGTCTTGGCTATTGTGAATAGTGCTGCAATCAACATTCATGTACATGTATGCTTGTAATAGAATGATTTATATTCCTTTGGCTATATACCCAGTAATGGGATTGCTGGGTCAAATGGTATTTCTGGTCCTAGATCTTTGAGGAATCACCATCCAATCTTCCACATAATACCTAGATTATGTGTTGACAGATGCAGCAAACCACCATGGCACACATTTACCTATGTAACAAACCTGCACATCCTGCACATGTACCCTGGAACTTAAACATAATTTTTTTAAAAAAGTGAATTTTTCTTGTTCTTATTCACAGATTGTGAAGTTTCTGCAGAAACTTGGAGTTTGGGCTGATGGACTTTTGGGGAGGGAAGGAGATTTTATATATATATATATATATATATATATATATATATGACATGATGGTATAATAGTATATAGTAATATGATAAATATTTACACATATGTATATATAAAATCGTAAAGGATGCTAAGTTAAATTGTTAAAACAAAAGGATTTTGTGTGTATGCTGAGAAGAAAATGAATGCCAGTGGGTGAATAAGTGTTGTTTTTCCAAGCACATTTTTATTTCCAACCTTTTTTGGTGGTAATGTCTTTTGGAAAACTACCTTGCTCAATCTCATGTGGGCTGCCCCTGTTTCTACCTGGTCAAATTGTGAGTCTATGACCCAAGCTAATTCAACTGGGCACTTTCTCCCATGAAAGTTAAACTTTATAAGAAAGACACAACAGTATAACATATTTGAAACTGGGATATTCTAATGAAAACATATTGAAGAAAATGTACATTACTTCCTTCTACACAAGTTTTTGGCCTGCCCTTTCTTAGATCTTATTACGATTCTCTTTAGATTTTTAGCTACACAGTTGCCTTCAAATTTATTTTATAAGTTAATCAGAAATATTTTATTTATCAAAAAAAGCTCTAGCTTATATTTGTATTGTATCTCTAAAACTTTTATAAAATTTATTTTAAAAATTATTTTAATCATTTCAATTTAAATGAATGTAAGGTTTTTACATTTGAATAAATTTCTAAATGAATTGAATTTCATTTTCAGTCATTCTCTCTTCCTTCCTTACTCATTAAACATAATATGGAACCAAGTATTTTTAATACCCCATGTAGTTTCTCCTGCTTTTCTTGTCTTCCTGGCAGATGGCTATTCATCATTCAAGACAAAACTGCTTTCTCTGTTTTTGAAGCAAAATTTAATTCTTCCCTTGATTTTATTCTTATAGTAGAATACGCATAGCAGATTTTATTAGTATTACATGTTTGTGTACTTGTCTTTCTCACTAGACTCAGTTCTATAAGGGCTTTACAACCACATTTTCATCTCTAGTTTCTAACATATGCTTCACACAGAGTAAATAGTCAAATGATTATGTAACTGAATATTGAGAATTGGCCAATTTCTCATCAAAGTAGGAAAGCCAGAATTTCAAAAATATGTAATTGTAAAGAGGTTCATACAAATTGCAAAGAAGAAAAAAACGCCCAGAAGAAATAGGCTGATTTAACCTCTTTACCGGTGTTATCCAGTTCGTAGAAAGAAAGAAAAATGCAGGAAGAAGAGGATTTTGCTTATGTAATTTATTCATAGCAGATGAGAAAAAAAGCCAAAGATATTACATTCTATCAGCAATTGCAAGATTTCAAAGCAAGTTGGCATATTTTAATCATTTTTTTTTTTCTTGTTTACTACCCGAGGGGTAACATTTATCCAGGGACAAGAAAGCAACATAGAAACCAATTTTTCTTTGTTGCTCTTTGGTTTGCTTTTTGCAAGATATTGAAATTTTTCAACTAGTAAAGTCTACGTACGCAGAGGTCAATCAACCCAGAAGAATTGAAGAAAGATATAAACATTCACATCACTGACCTTGTGACAAGACCAAGAAGCTTACATTAGAGCAGTGCTCTCCACGTGGAGTCAGTGCATTCTAGAGACTATGTGAATGTCCACTGAAATGTGGACAGAATATACAATATCAGTATCTCCTATACCTATGTGTATTTTTAAAAGTTAAGGTTCATGTATCATTAATAGAAGACTTGACACTGAAAGTCCCCGTAGTTATGTCAGATGACCTTGATGAGAGGAATTCTGATTAAAGAAGAAAGATCTACAACTGTTTCAGAGGCTCATACCCACTAATTAGTTTTTTAGTGTTATTGGGATACCACAACTTATATATCTTAAAAGGATTTCTAGACTATCTTATCTAGTTTTAACTACATTTACCCTCCAAATAATGCAAATAATGGCTTTCTTTTTCTTTTCTTTCTTTACTTTTTTTTTTTTTTTGAGATGAAGTTTCGCTCTTGTTGCCTAGGCTGGAGTGCAATGGCTCAATCTCAGCTCACTGCAACTTCTGCCTCCCGGGTTAAAGCAATTCTCCCGCCTCAGCCACTCAAGTAGCTGGGATTACAGGCCCCCACCACCACCCCTGGCTAATTGTTTGTATTTAGTAGAGATGGGGGTTTCATCGTGTTAGTCAGGCTGGTCTCGAACTCCGGACCTCAGGTGATACACCCTCCTCTGCCTCCCAGAGAGCTGGGATTACAGGTGTGTGCCACCATGCCTGCCCAGAAAAATGGATTTAAATGATTCCTTTAAAGACATACAGATTGAAAAATATAAAAGCAAGTAAATAAAAATACAAAAGCATAAATGAAAGTTTTCCTCCTACTGTCTGCTATGTTATTAGTAATGTTAACTATAGGTTTGTTGATTAATAATCTATTCATGTATGAGCAAAAGTTGGGTAAAAAACAATCAGGAAAAATTAGAGTAGTACACACACTTCTAGAGAGAGAAAAAGACACTGAGTGGAAGGGACTCAGTTGACTAACTTATTAGAGAAAATATAGAGTAACCAGCGATGTATAGAAAAACATAGCCCATGGATGGGTAAAGGATGAAGTATCATAAGAGCACATGGAAAATAGACTTCATATAGTCTTGATCAGCAAAAACGTCTGAATCAAGAGCAGGACCAAAGCAATTATCTTTGTTTAGTGGAGCAAAGACTTTGGAATAAGATTTGTACTGCAAAATGATTGTTACTTCCTTTTTTAAGGTATACCAAAAGGCCAAAAATGGAGAAAAGTTGAAAACAATAATATCCAAGATTTGGCCTGGGATGTTTTCTTATTTATTCATAGCTAGTGCATATTTAACAGCAGCTTAGTGAGACGAAGTTAGTGGAACATGATCAGAATCAAACTAATGCATTATCCTTGTTAACATTTTAAGATTGCTTTATTGATTAAATATACATACATAAACAATAAATGATTGGATCAATTTCAGATACTATATTAAATTTTGAGATCCAACTAAAAAAGCCCTATTTTGAAAAAGTAATCATTTCCTTCATATATAGAAGAATGACTTCAACTCTACAAGCTGTAGGAAATGACATTTTATGTGGTACCCAAGAAACAGCCTATCTTCTCATTTCTTTATTTTGAGCAGAAATTTCAGTAGTAAAATTAAATCTATTATTTAGTTGTTTATAGAATAAGGATATGTTTTCAGAAGTATTAAACTCATATGGAATAACTGATGGAATTTATATTTTTTCAAGTTTAAATGACATTGCTTTTCATATTTTAATATAACTAAAATTGGGCTATGTCTTACTACGTGATTACATATTATAGTTACTCTCGGCCTGGTGACGGACATGATGTGCTTTTTCCTTGTATGTGCACAAACTTGGTTATTGTTTCTGGTTATCTGGGCAGAAAAATGGAACTCTTCCATGTTTCAGTCACACACACACTCCTACACATACAATTCAGAAAACTATAGACGGTATGTTGTCTGATTACTTTCTGTTGATCTCTCTTAGAAGAAAGAAACAGCACCAACGTACCAAAAAAATGCCAGCAATGTAAACACAAACACAATAGTAAGCATTGTTTTAAGAATGCTGCATTACCAACTATCTTTATGTCCTAAAGGACAATAATGCACAGCAATTATAGAAATTTCTTACTTCAAGTCAAACTATGTTTCAGAAAACTTGAATTGGGAAGAAATTTTAGGAATCACTTGACTACTTAATTTTTCTTTTTCTTTTTTTTTTTTGAGACGGAGTCTCGCTATCACCCAGGCTGGAGTGCAGTGGCCGGATCTCAGCTCACCGCAACCTCCGCCTCCCGGGTTCATGCCATTCTCCTGCCTCAGCCTCCGGAGTAGCTGGGACTACAGGCGCCCGCCACGTCGCCCGGCTAGTTTTTTTTTTTTTTTTTTTTTTTGTATTTTTTAGTAGAGACGGGGTTTCACCGTGTTAGCCAGGATGGTCTCGATCTCCTGACCTCGTGATCCACCCGTCTCGGCCTCCCAAAGTGCTGGGATTACAGGCTTGAGCCACCGCGCCCGGCCGACTACTTAATTTTTCTTACATTTCCTTTTTATATATGTTCAAGAGTGGTATGCAAAAAATATATTTGCCAAAATTTGTACAAAAACAAACAGACACTTCTCAAAAACATAAGCAGCCAACAAATACATAAAAAATGCTCAAGATCACTAATTATGAGAGCAATGCAACTCAATGAGATACCATCTCAACAGTCAGACTTTTGTTAAAAAGTCAAAGAATAACAGATGTTGCTGGAGATGTGGAGAAAAGGAAACACTTATAGACTGTTGGTGGGAATATAAATTAGCTCAGCCACTGTGGACAGTTGTTTGAAGATTTCTCAAAGAACTAAGATTTGAACTAGCATTTAATCCAGCAATCACATTACTGGGTATATAACTAAAGGAAAAATTGTTCTCCCGAAAGAAATATACACCCATATGTTCATTACAGCACTATTCACAATAGCAAAGATGGAGAATCAACCCAGTTGCCCATCAGTGGTGGATTGGATAAAGAAAACGTGATATGTATACACTGCAGAATACTATGCAGCCGTGATAAAGAACAAAATCATGTCCTTTGAAGCAACATGGATGCAGCTGGAAACCATTATCCTAATCAAACGAAAGCACAAACAGAAAACCAAATTTTGCATGTAAGTACTTATTAGTGGAAGCTAGGCTGAGCATGGTGGCTCACACCTGTAACCCTAGCACTTTGGGAGGCCTAAGCAGGTGGATCTCTTGAGCTCAGGAGTTCAAGACCAGCCTGGGCAACATGGTGAAACCTTGTCTCTTAAAATATATATATATATATAAAATATAAATATATATAAAAAATACACACACACACATATATATATATGTAATTAGCAAGGCGTAGTGGTACCTGCCTGTAGTCCCAGCTACTCAGGAGGCTGAGGTGGGAGGATCATTTCAGCCTGGGAGGTCAAGGCTGCAGTGAGCTGTGATTGCATCACTGTACTCCAGTATGGGCAACAGCAAGACCCTGTCTCAAAAAAAATGTAGGAGGTAAACATTGAGTGCTCATGGATATAAAGTTGGGAGCAGTAGACACTGGACGGGGAAGGGAGAAAGGAGCCAAGCATTGAAAAACTACCTATTAGTTATGATGCTTATTCCCTGGGTGACAGGTTTAATTATACTCCAAAACTTAGCATCACGCAATATTACCTTTGTAACTAACTTGCAAGCACGTATACCTTGGTATCTAAAATAAACATTGAAAGCAAAGATGCAAAAATAAAATGCTTTTTAAATAACATTTTCAATTGATTAGAAAGTGCTGAGTTAGTAAAACTGGTAGTGGTAAGTTAAAATTGATGGTATTTTAGGTGAGAAGATATACAAAACTTCTACTTCTTCCCATCAGATATGAGGTGAAGATATCTCTTGGCAATACATCAGCACTGTATTACAGTCATACCTTGTTGACATCTAGAAAATCTTTCTTGAATTCTCATTCACATTGTATTACTAAACAGGCTTTTACATTTCCATCTTCTTTAGATGCTGGACTCCTGGACTGTTTCCTTCATATTCCTTCTTTCTATTGTAGCTTCCTCTGTGTTTTGATGGCAGGAGCTTTGAAAAATAAATGTGAAGGTGTTGTATTTGCCCAGTCATGTTTCTACATCAGAAAGTTGGGAATTGCAATGGGAAGAAGAATTATACACATTTAGGTTATGAATTATAAATATAAGCTCTTAAAAAAATAAATTCCTTAGAAAATATACCTTGTCTACTTTTTAAAGTGAAAGCCGAGAGCTGCTAAAAATTTGTGTGAAAATCATCCAGCAACATCAGCAATGATTTCTATGTATCATCATATCCTCCAACATACATTTTATTAGAGGTTTATGTTTTAAATTTTATCTAATCTCCCTTGAGTCTATAAAAGCCCATATGATCTAACATTAAGAATGCACTAAGATTTATTGTATTTTATCAAAATTTCCATTTCAATATGCCTCATGCTAATATAATTATAAAGTTGGAAAGAATGCATGTTCAATGTACCCAAAACTATTTTACAACATCAATTGCAATAGAACTATGCACAGAATATTTTATGCTTCTATTCTCTTGAGAATAACACCTTCTAGTAATTTTCATATGTCATTTAGTTAACAAGACAAACAAAGTTGAGGATTTCAAGCCCAATAACAGAAGTGAACGATTTTGATTGACTGGTACATTATAACTCTTATTACGTACTGTAGACCCAGGATATTATAATAATTAGCTTGTCAAGTCTATTGTTATTCTTCATTTAAAGTGAATATAAGGGAGCAATTAATCTTACAACTTTAGCTTCATTAGGACATTCTGTTTTTGTAGTTGGTTACAGTTCAGTGTCTCAATCTAAAGAATGTATCATTTTCTAATAGAAGGTTTCACCTTCATTATTTTGATTATGAATTCAAACTGCAAATGTAAGCTTATGCAATAACTTGGTAAAATTTCTGAGTTATTTAGAATTTGCTTTTTGAAATTCATTATAGATACGAGATCTTTTACTCTTTTTCTTCACCTTAGCATTATGAGACTGTGGACTCAGAATGTCACACTCCTTGAAAGTGATTCTACCCTATGTGAATCATGTTTGTGAAAATGCTGACTCCCACAAAAATAGACAAGACTCAAGGACTTTTCTATAATCCCAAGAAACATTAAAAATAAGTGAAATCAGAGTTGACTTTTTCTTTACATAGTAAAGGTTAGATGAGTGACAATAAAAAGTTGCTTATTGGTAATAAGTTTCCAGCTTTACATAGTGGATTGTCCGCTTATAGTGTCTGAAAATTTGCAGGTGAAACATGGGGCACAGATCACAGAAATGATATTGGTTCTGCTCCCTGCCTTCTAATGAAATACAGAGAGAAACTAATAATATTTAAAAATCAGTTCCTCCCTTTATTCACTGACAAATAATCCCCTCAGTTGGAAAATTAAAGAAAATAGTCTGTGTCCAGTAGATATTAGAAGAAAACATTGAACCATAGACGAATGAGCCCCAAAACATGTGGGCCATTTTGTCAATTCCTCCACCCTTACTCAACCTTGACTTACAAAATTCTGTAGAGAAAATGTTATGCTCTCCTTTGAGAATATATAAAAACTTCCATCGACAAAACGTTACTCATAATAACCTGAAGATATTATTGCTGCTGTTTTTGTGAGCCAACATGGTGAAATGGGAAAGAGCATTTATATAGATTAAACAGATCTATGTTTGAGTCACGTTCCCCGCTTCTCCCTAAGTTGGTTGACCATGGGCAAAACATATATTTTCAGCTTCATTTACAGTGCTTTAGCTCACTTTGAACAGCCATAACCAAATACCACAGAATGTGTGACTTAAATAAGAGAAATTTATTTTCTCACACTTAGGGAGGTGAGAAGTTCAAAATCAAAGTATCAGGAGGTTTGGTTTCTTCTGAAGCCTCTCTCCTTGGCTTGCTGATAGCTACCTGCTTGCTGTGTCTTCACATGATTTTTTTCTCCATTAGTATGTATATTGGAGTCTCTCTGGGTTCAAATGTCCTCTTTATATGGCCAGTCACATTGAGACAAGAGTAGTACTGGGTGGTCGGTTGTAGGCAGGTAGAAAAACCTAAACAGTTAAAAAGTAAGCAAAGAAACTACAAGATAAGAGAAAATCCAAAATAAGACAGATAAGA
The DNA here is from genome assembly GCF_002776525.5 of Piliocolobus tephrosceles. Taxonomy (NCBI): domain Eukaryota; kingdom Metazoa; phylum Chordata; class Mammalia; order Primates; family Cercopithecidae; genus Piliocolobus; species Piliocolobus tephrosceles. Next base: position 50,567,438 of record NC_045447.1, read on the forward strand.
TGGCCAAACCCCTGGTCACAGTGACATGTCTCTGCCTCTTCCAGGCAAACTAAAGTAAGAGAGAAAGGGATCAGTAACTGGGGTTCTCTAAAATCTCCTTTTTATGGAGTACCTAGTGATTATTCCACTCCCTAATTAAAAAGTAACCAAAAAATAGAAATACTGAATGGTCATAGGAGTAGGAAAATATCAAACAGCCATTTCACATAGCAAGAAAGGAACTGTTAAAATTAGCTATCATAGGAGTAGGAAAATATCAAACAGCCATTCACCTAGCAAGAAAGGAACTGTTAAAATTAGCTATAAAAACAAGGACAAGCCTGGGCTGGTAAAACCCTAACCAACAAGATCTGGGTTAAGCTGGTTTAAAACCATCTAGGTCCAACGTAGTGTTGGATTTGACACATTCCCTACCCCAGACCTAATCGTATGCTCCTTGCCAAACTAAATCACACACCAAACAGTGTCATGACGGATCTGAGCATGTCCGTATTTACTATAAAATGGTGGCACCTCAATTTTAAGAAATCTCGACCTTTTTTCCTAGAAAACCTCATGATTATTCCACGCCCTAATTAGAAGAGCCCATAAAACTAGAAAACCAAACTCTATTTGCAACTCACTCTCCTGAGTATGCCCACGCTCCTGCTCTTCACCTTCGGCTTTGCAATGAAAGTTTCTTGCCATTTGCTTTATTCCGACTTGTCCCTGAATTCTTTCTTGCAGTGGTGTTAAGCACTTGGAACAGCAGCTGGTGCTGGGTTCTCATCAGCATCTAGCGATCCACCTAAGCCCTCAGGAGATAATATTAAATTAGAGCCCACTCTACTTGCCTCATTTTAATTTAATTGCCTCTTTAAGGGCCCTGTCTTCAAATACAGTCACATTTAACATCTAGAAATCATTTGGAGGAGTCATTAGGGTTTTCTAAAATTATATCATCACAGGCCCTCCTTCCTTCTGTAACCTCAAGGTGGTGTAATAAGCTTCTGTTACTTCCTTCTGAAGGCTCACATGTATACATATTACATAATTTGTGTGGCTTTTCTTCTGTCAACCTGCTTTATGTCAGTAAATTTTCGGTAAACTTAGGGTGCCAAGAGCCTATGGCGGCCCCTACAAGACTCAACAGAAAAAACTGGGAGCATTTAGGCCATCAGAAGGTGAAAATAATTCTAAATATTTTATTGTTAGGCAAGAGGAAGAACTACTAGTCCTTCAAAGAAGTTCGTTAAGGGATAAAGAACAAATGCACCAGAGGGGAGGAGATATAGTTGACTGAATATCACAGGAACACCAAAAACAGAATGTTAGGTAGCTTGCCAGGAATGCAACTGTCCCTTGATATCCTCAGAGAATTGGTTCCTGGACCTCTTGTGGACCAAAATCCGCTGATGCTGAAGTCCCTGATATAAAATAGAGTAGCATTTGCATACAACCTACACACATCCTCTTATATGCTTTAATCACTAAATTATGCATCTAGCATAAGTAAAATCTCTAGAATATCTAGTGCAATGTTAAATACTACATAGTCAATATACTATATATTTTAAAAAGTTGTTTATTGAATATTTTTGATCCAGGGTTGGTTGAATCTGCAGATACACAACATGTAGATATAAGGGACCAACTGTATTTATCCACAGGAGTTAGAACAATCTGGGATTTGGAAACAGAACTCCAGGAACTTGAACAGCCTAGTCCAAAAGTAATTGCCAAGATAAGATCACAAGCATAAGGAAAGAATGGTTGCAATGGGTTAAATAAATTCATCAGTGAGTAAATAAATCAGCCACTCACCTCTGTGCTAATCTTGTAGATGCATTGATTTATTAACTCTCAGTATAATTTTAAGTGTGGAGTTTAATTTTTACTTTTAGAGATTTAAACTCTGTGAAGACAGGGACCATGACTACTGTGCTCACTATATAGAACCAAACAAAGTGCCTGACACATGTTGGGCAGTAAATAACTGTTGATTGATTGAATGAATAGCCTGTCAACTAATCCGTGGTTGAATGATAAAGCTAGGAATTAAACCAAAACTGCTACTAAAGTCAACACACTAGACCAAGAAAATGAGATACAAATAACATAAGTATATGAGAAATAAAAATGAAAACAACTATATGATTAAGAAATTTATGGAGCCAACAAACATACGGGGGAAAAAAAACTCATCACTGGTCATTAGTGAAATAATAAATCAAAACCACAATGAGATACCATCTCACTCCAGTTAGAATGGTGATCATTAAAAAGTCAGGAAACAACAGATGCTGGAGAGGATGTGGGGAGAAATAGGAACACTTTTTTTTTTTTTTTTTTTTTTTTTTTTTTTTTGTGACAGAGTATTGCTCTGTTGCCCAGGCTGAAGTGCAGTGGCACAATCTTGGCTCACTGAAAGCTGCACCTCCTGGGTTCACGCCATTCTCCTGCCTCAGCCTCCCGAGGAGCTGGAGTAGCTGAGGCTACAGGTGCCTGCCACAACACATGGCTAATTTTTTTTGTATTTTTTTTAGTAGAGACAGGGTTTCGCAGGAACACTTTTACACTGTTGGTGGGAGTATAAATTAGTTCAACCATTGTGGAAGACAGGTGGTGATTCCTCAAGGATCTAGAACCAGAAATACCATTTGACCCAGCCATCCCATTACTAGGCATATACTCAAAGTATTATAAATCATTCTACTATAAAGACACATGCACATATGTTTATTGTAGCACAATTTACAATAGCAAACACTTGGAACCAACCTAAATGCCCATCAGTGATAGACTTGATAAAGAAAATGTGGTACCATTCCATATACACCATGGAATACTATGCAGTCATAGAAAAGAATGAGTTCATGCTCTTTGCAAGGACATGGATGAAGCTGGAAGCCATCATTCTCAGCAAACTCACACAGGAATAGAAAACCAAACACCACATGTTCTCACTCATAAGTGGGAGTTGAACAATGAGAACACATGGACACGGAGGGGAACATCATTCAATGGGGCCTGTTGGGGTGTGGGGGCCAAGGGCAGGGAGAGCATTAGGACAAATACTTAATGCATGTGGAACTTAAAACTTACATGACAGGTTGATAGGTGGAGCAAACCACATGGCACATGTATACCCATGCAACAAACCTGCATGTTCTGCACATGTATACCAGAACTTAAAGTAAAATTTTAAAAAATCCCAAGTTGTCAATGTCATCATCATTCATACAGATGTTTGCTGGCTTTCACAGCATTGTTCATGCTGAATATTTTTGGTATCTTAGTTTTTTATTCTTAAGCATATGCATGCAGACATACATATTATGAATTTTTGTCAACATTTCTAGCAAATTTTGGAATTTTTGGAAATAATGTCTATGTTTTAGGACATCTTATAAATTTGAGTTGTGCAACCCTAAGGGAGAAGTTGGAAAACTTACTGTTTTGACTTTTTTTTTTTTTTATAGCTAATAGAGTGTAGGAGTGGAAATTAGGTTCTGCCAATCAAGTGCACCTATCTGAGACTTTACTTGGGAAAGGAGGAACAAAAGTGAGTGAGGATGAAGGTGGAGGTATGCCGCCTACAGGCACAACACAGTGAGGGTCATGGGTGGGGACAAGCACCAATGATGCCTGTTGCATATCTGAGTCTTTGCTGGTGCATTTCTATGATATTGTTGGGAGACTTTTGGCTGCATAGCCTCTAAGCCTGAATCTCTAGCAGTCACAAATATGCTTTCAGCTACATGAATTAGCTACAGTGGTTTCTATTGTTAGCAGTTATTAGTGACTGAGACAGTGTCTCTCAAAGGCCTATCCGTTAACTTTGTCACAGATTCAACTAAAACCCAGAAGTTAATAACCACTAAATACTTTTTTCTCTATTTGAAAAAAAAGACATTGGAGTTTCAGATTATATATTCACTTGTTTATTGGACATCTCTACTAGGATATGTACCACAAATACTCAAATGCACTTAAAACTCACTACCGCACACCCAGAGTGAGATGTATATTACCAGTCAGATTAAATAAGTATCTATTCTATTGAGGTTTTTTTTTTTCACCATTTCCAGACATGATTTTGGTCTGAATTTCACTTTATCTTTTGTATCTGCTCCATCTAACAGAAATTTGTGTAATGATGAAAATGTTCTAAGTCTTTGCTGTCCAAAATGGTAGCCACTAGACATCTGTGGCTACTGATGCTTGAGAAATGTAGTTGTTGCAACTAAGAAAATGAATTTAAGTTTAAACAGCTGTACTTGGCAAGTAGCTACCTATTGAACAATGTGGTTCTACATCATATTCTTCACCTTTGGTTTAATTTGTGGATGTACCAAATCATATTATATACAAATTCTACTTCTACAAATTTGTACAATAGAATTGAAGCTGAATGTGTATTATATTCTGTAAGCTGGAATTTTTATACTGATAATTCTTTGGGTATTATCCATTAACCAATTATACAGCCACCTAAGTGTAGTGTCTATAAAGTGATTATCTGGACTATTGATATGTCCCAAGTAAAAAAGAATAAGCTTTCTGAAGTCAAGAATTATGACATATGCATTAGCAGAGTGATCATCAGAACCTGCCAAGTATATATACTTTGTATCAAGTGAAACAACAGATGTTTACCTTCCTTCTGGAGAAATCTGTATAGGCCCTGTCTAAAATATTTGCTGGTACATTCCAAAGCTGGAACTTACCCATTTTTTAACATAGTTTGCGTAGCAGAGTTTCTTAGTTTAGGCACTGCGGGACAAATTAGAGATTGTGCTTACTTGGAACACCTGGATCAGCTATTTTAATTAATTGCACTATTGAAAACACTTGGAAATTTAGCTAAACAAGCAATTTGAGGTTTTTTTCATCGAAATTGACCAAATTTATGTATGCTTTATTCTATAGACAGGAGGTTGGCAAAATTTTTCTCTGAAGGGCCAGAATGAAAATATTTTTATGCTTTGTGGGCCAAAAAGGCAAGATTGAGAACATTAAATAAGCACCTGTGTAGTCATTTAGAGATGTAAGAGCCATTTTTAGCTTGTAGACCATATGAAAACAAGGAGGATAGATATTACCCACATACTATGGTTTCTCAACCCCTCTATTGTCTCTGAATTAATAGTAACACATGATTTTGACTTTATGACCCAATATGTAGCCATTATCCTTAAAAGTTTTAGCAATTATTAACCTCTGATTTTACATTTATAATTGTGGATGAGCTTGCTAGATTTTCAATGCCCTGATAAAAGTTCAGGTTCATCAGGCATAGTTAATGAAATGTCTATCATGTATGCAGTGCTGCAAGTGTTTTAAACATCACAATATATATTAATTTTTTGTAAATGTTTATAGGAAATGAGATGCCAGTTTGAAATTTCAAAAGACAAAAATCTAACTTTTAAAAATAATTTAATATTCATATTCAACAAAGCGACCCATGCATATTATATGGAAAACTGAAGTAAGATTATAATGAAACAGAGCCCACCTTCATTCCATCTTATCCCAGATTTTTACATTTAAAGGCAAATATTTTCAGTTTTAAAAAAATGTTACTTGAGAAATTTTCTTGCTTTTAGTCACTTCAATGCAAGATCTTTTTATTTCTTAAAACAGGAAGTGAGAATTTAGCCTTCATCATTCCCCAGCCCCCAGCAAGCACCTGCAAGTACATATGTTCTTGTTTCTTCATTCTGTATGTAAGAAAAAATACAGTTCAATTAACAGTCTGTGTAACAGCTCAGCCTTTCTCCATATCTTTTTGTTGGTGGTGGTGTTTTTTTTTTTTTTGGCGGGGGGAGACAGAATTTCACTCTGTTGCCAGGCTGGAGTGCAGTGGCGCGATCTCAGCTCACTGCAATCTCCGCCTCCCAAGTTCAAGTGATTCCCCTGCCTCAGCCTCCAGAGTAGCTGGGACTTACAGGCAAGTTCCACCACACCCAGCTAATTTTTGTATTTTAGTAGAGATGGGGTTTCACCATGTTGGCCAGGTGGTCTTTATCTCCTGACCTCATGATCCACTCACCTCAGCCTCCCAAAGTGTTGGGATTACAGGCTTGAGCCACCATGCCTGGCCCTCCATGTCTTTCAGTGTGTCTCCCATCATATGCCATGGTGTCATTCATGCTCCCCGTATACTCAACATTCTGCAACATTTTCCCTTGATCTATGCCCATTGATGGATTTAAATGTATTGTAACCAACTCAAGTTCAGCTGCTTGCCACTGAGAGGACAGAACCTGAGAAACAAGGTGTGATGAAAAAGAAGCAACTTTATTCAAGTGCTACTACTTGGGAAATGGCAAGGCTCATGCGTCTGAAAGCCCATTTCATATTTGGAGCTGAGTAAGGGGCTGAAGAAAGGAAACTTGGTATGAAAAATATGAGGGAGTAGTGCAGAGTACAGGGTCTATGTGTCTTATGTGTCTTGTTCCAATGGCTACCTTGAGTTAGTGTCCACCTGAGGTGCAAGCAAGTGCTATCTCAACAGTAGCAGGGTTCTCGTCCTTCTCCTCCTTCTCATCCTTCTCCTAACCAAGTCTCACTCTGTCACCCAGGCTGGAGTGCAATGGTGTGATCTCGGCTCACTGCAACCTCTGCCTCCCAGGTTCAAGCGATTCTCCTACCTCAGCCTCCTGAGTAGCTGGGATTATAGGCACTCGCCACCACGGCCTGGCTAATTTTGTAGTTTTAGTAGAGACAGGGTTTTACTGTGTTGGTCAGGCTGGTTTTGAACTCCTGACCTCGTGATCTGCCCACCTCAGCCTCCCAAAGTGCTGGGATACAGGCGTGAGCCACCGTGCCTGGCCAGCAGGGTTGTACTTTAACTGCCTTGAGGTAATCTCTAGACGGGGAGGATCCTACAGCCGAGTCTCTGTGCTTGGCTCATTTCATGTATAGCCCTTGGAATTTATAAGCAAGCACAATTCTAGATAAACTGGCACAGTGCAAGGAGTATCCAGTGGGAAGAGAGGAAAAGAGTTTCAAAGTGTATTTCAAGGCTATAAGACTATGAAAGAAGGAAAAAAACATTTAAATGCATCTTGAAGCTAAACTACTTGTTTATAACTCCCCACTGTCAAATTCCATTCAATTTCTATGGAGAGTGGGCAACACAATCTTGGCTACTTCCTGCTGAAAAGGGGCACAGTTAGGGGACACCAGAAAAGAATATGTACATTTGAAGTAGGAAATAATTCCTAGTTCCCAAACTTATACGAACTTGCTGGAGTATTAACGTGTGAGGACCTGGGAACTTTGAGAAAATCTGTCTTGCATCCCCATTCAAAGCATACAATAGCATAAAGTTCATAACAGCTGAAGGGGTCAATGAACAGAATAGCAATCATGCTGTATATAAAAGTCTATGTATTAAGAGTGGCTACAGGGTCCTGGGAGAGGGCATTTACAGCAGAAACATGGGTCTCCAATGCATGCATAGCTTGGAATATATCATGAGAATAATGGGTTGTGTGTGTGTTTATGTGTGTATATATATGTCCATATGTGTGCATATGTGTGTGTGTATATATAACGTTTAGTCTTAATGCACAGTGCCACCTTGGATCCCAGGATATTTGAAGCCATATGGGTTCATGAGTGGATATTGCCCTATTCCATTTCCAGTGCTATTCTGGCCAAATTGGGTGCCTTGTTGGTTCTTGGAGTGGGGGGTTCTTGGAGTGGGGCTATCATTTCAATTACCTCATTGTCTTGGAGTGGGGCTGTCGCTACCCCTTCTAGGTCTAGAGCCTTGTATTGCAGCACCAAGGTAGCTTGGTCTGGCACAGTGATTGGTACTAGGTCCCTGTATGGTGGTTCCAAGGCATCTTGGGCCAAGCAGTCAGTGCAGACATTGAAAGGCTTACTGGGCCAATGGTAAAAGTAGCTGGAACAGCAGCCACAACCAGCAGGGCCACTGCCAGAACTGCTAGAGCTACTGCCAGGGGAACTGGTAGAGCAGTGGCCAGAGCCATGTCATCAAATGTTGTGAGGCTGAAGCGATGGCCAGAGAAGCCCCTAGGGAAGCAGCTAGAATAGCAGCCGGAACAGCAACTGGGAAAGCAGCCAGAGGGGCAGGTTCAGAACATTTAGGAGGCTTGTTTCCTCCTTGTCTTTTTCTTCCTGGGTTCTACTACTAGGTTTGAGAAAAGCTTTGTTTTTCATTGCTTTGTTCAGTCAGCAGTCAGTTTTCCCCTTAACCTGAGTCCTAGTTAGGCAGTAAGATAAAAGCCTGAATATAGGGCACAGTTTTGCCCATTTCCCAAACCCTCTGACAGAACAATTCCAGCAGTGATAGTTTATAATATTGGGTGATTCCATTCACATGACAAATTTTATCATCATCCAATTTGTACAGATGCCAAACAGTGTTACAATAAGAAATCATTTTCTTTTTAGATATGGGCTGATAGCTATAGGCTCTCCAATTAGCCAAGATGTGCCCCAGGGGAATGTCATGTGGAATAGAAACACTGCCACCAATTTTATGTCTATATAGAGCATGTCACATGATCAAAGGTCCAGGGGTAAGATGAGCTTCCTTGGGCTGGGGATAATGTCACTCTCAGTCCCAGTAGGCATGCTCACATAAGTCTCTCCACACAGCCATGACAGCCAGCAATGTCAAGGAAAGAGTTCCTCATGTGGGCCAGTAGCTAGTAACAGTCTGGATAGCTTTCTCTATCTCTTGAGCTTTGCACTGAGTCCAAGTCCTCCTGGCCCACCAACCATAACAAATAGAGTGATAACAACAAAGGCAGACCAAAAAAGCAAACAGGTGAGTGAGGATTATGTAAGGACTGAACCCAGGTACTATGGATATTATTTTCACATGAGCAGCACAGAACTCAATCAGCAGGGTGGCAAGCTCATCTAGAAAAGTTCACAAGCTTCCTCTCCCCATAAGTCTCAATATGAATATCTACAATTTTGTGCATTTTTTAGCCTAGAATTCATTATCAGAGACAGTGGCAAAATCAGTGGCCCAGGATAATAAATTCTGCCTATTTCCTGAAAGAGGGGAATGCTCTATCTTGCTGCCTTCTGACAACTAGATGGACCTAATCTTTTTAGTGGGACCCTGCTCTATAGATAGACTAGATTGGAAACTGCTGAACACCCTCAGAGATGGGGAAAGGGGGCCACAGTCGGGGGGACATTAAACATAAACGCCAACACAGAGGGATCTTACTGCAGACAGACTATTCTGAACCAATCCCCAAAGAGAAGAGACTAGAGAGAAGTTCTTCAATCATATCTCAAACCCAGTAGGCACCATGGAATGACCCGTGTTAGGTTCATACAGCAACACAAATGACCTATACTAGGTCTAGATGGCTAGAGAGTCCACATGGCAGAGTCAGAGGATTTCTGGATGCACTTCGGTTGACTTACAAAGTTCTTGAAGCCCATCATCTTCTCATATGTTGCTTTCCTTACACCAACAAAGCATTGCAGAAAGCTGATGCCATGGGAGGGGGCGGGGCAGGGTGGGGGGTGAACAAATGGGGAATTTTCCAAGGCAAAAACATCCTCAGCAGCTGCTGTGAGGCCCCTGGAGTTCCTAGTTGTGGAGTCAGCTGACCACGAGCAGCTAGCCTTTATAAGTAGACGTTGTTTTGTCCAGTAGTGTGAACAGGTAAGTAAGCCCTAGTGCACTGCATGGCTATTTACTCCACTCATTGGAAACCAGACAGACAAAAGGCCACTTGAAACATGCACCTTCTCACACAGGGCACCAAATTTATAATTAACCCAAGTTCAGCTGCTTGATGCTATAAAGTCATGTAGCAGGACAAGTCACAGACAAAACCTCTCAGACACCGAGTTAAAGAAGGAAAGGCTTTATTCAGCTGGGAGCTTCAGCAAGAGTCAGGTCTCCAACAACCGAGCTCCCTGAGTGAGCAATTCCTGTCCCTTTTAAGGGCTCACAACTCTAAGGGGGTCCGTGCGAGAGGGTTGTGATCAATTGACCTAGCAGGGGGTACATGACTGGGGGCTGCCTGTACCGGTAATCAGAACGGGACATGGATTTTCACAATGCTTCTCCATACGATGTCTGGAATCTATAGATAATGTAACCAGGCCCAGGGTGTGGCGCCGGGCTGTCTGCCTGCCTGTGGATTTCATTTCTGCCTTTTAGTTTTTACTTATTTATTTGGAAGCAGAAATTGGGCGTAAGACAATACAAGGGGTGGTCTCCTCCCTTACACCACCAGAGTGAGGTGTAGTGAAAGGGAAGCAGCTTTATTCAAGTGCTAGCAGTTGAGAAATGGACAGGCTCATGCCTCTGAAAGAACATTCCATATTTGGGGCTGGGTAAAGGGTTTGAGAAAGGAAACTTGGTATCGAGAAACATGCAGGAGCAGTGCAGGGTATGGGTTCTATGTGCCTTCCAATGGCTATGTTGAGCTATTGTTCATATGAAGTGGGATGGTGCCATCTTAATAGTGGCCGGTTGTAAATTAACTTCCTTGAGATAATCTCTGGATGGGGAGGAATTCACAGCTCGTCCACCGAACCTGGTTTGCTTCAATATTAGCCCCTGGAATTTCCAAGCAAGCACATAATTAGATAAACTAGCACAGTGTAAGAGGTTTTCAGTGAGAAGCAAGGAAAACAACAAGTTTCAAAGTATATTTGAAAAAAAAACTAGAAAAAAGAAAAAATGTTTTAAAATACATCATGAAGCTAAGCTATTCAGTTACTATATTACACTGTTCTCCCTAATATTAGTATATGTTAAAATCTGATGATGTCAATTCCATATCTTGTGTTTTTTTTTTTTCCTCAATTGCCTTGGATCTTCCTAAGCTTTTAGTGTTATTTTTATCATTAAAAATGATATTTTTACATAGTATTCCAATTCCCAAATGCATTAATTAGTTTGCTCTATTTATTCAGGTCACCTTTTCTGTCCTTAAAAAAAAATCAAAAGGTATTGGAAATCTGTTAATGTTTTATATGGAATTTTTGGTATTTAAGAATGAAATACATTTTATATGATTCTAAAAATTTCTTATAGCTGGTGTATCAAAAAGCCATTAATTATTGAATATTATGTTTCCAACAATCATGACAAAATTTTCTTCTTAGATTCTTGTTGTTTATTTTTGTATTGATTTCCCATGAAGATACGCACATTAAATAATACAGATTTTATTTCTTCTTTTTCAGTTTATATATCTTACTACAATGCTGATCTCTAATACCATGTCATAAAGGGGAAGGAGGGCTTCCTTAGCTTCAACTTGACTTTAATGCCAATGTGAGTTTTACCATAGATATGTTAATGTTGTTTTATAAAATTAAGGATGTTCCTGGCTATTCTGATATAGTTAGAAGTTTTGTTTAATTTTGTTTGCTTGTTGTTTAATCATGAATGAATGTTAAATTGTATTATCTGTTGAAAGGTACAGGTTATAGCCTTTAAGCTATTGATTTAATAGATTACATTGATCAAACTTTTGATATAATCCTATATCTTACATTCCCAGAATAAAATTTACTTGATCATGTATAATACAGTCAACATATATCTATTACAGAGTTGTTAGATTTGATTTGTTAATATCTAATTTAAAAATTCATATTCAAATGAAAATTAAATTTTGATATGAGAAACTTGGCATGTTTGTCATATCGAGTTTCCCTTCTTAAACTCCTTACCCAGCCCCAAGTATCATTGGTATATGTTCTTCAAGATATACCAATATTTCACTATATATGAAGTAAGGAAGGGATCCAATTTGAATCTTCCTCACAGTGCTAGTAAGTTATCTCAGCACCATTTATTCAGTAGGGAATCCTTTCCCTATTGCTTGTTTTTATCAGGTTTGTCAAATATCAGATAGTTGTAGGTGTGTGGTCTTATTTCTAGGTTCTCTATTCTCTTCCATTTGTTACGGGTCTGCTATTTTTAAACAAGTACCATGCTATTTTGATTACTATAGCCCTGTAGTATAGTTTGAGGTCAGGTAGCAGTATGCCTCCAGCTATTTTCTTTTTGCTTAGGATTGCCTTGTCTATTTGGGCTCTATTTTTGTTCCATATGAATTTTAAAATAGTTTTATCTAGTCCTATGAAGAATCTCAATGGTAGTTTATTAAGAATGGCATTGAATCTATAAATTGCTTTGGGCAGTATGGTCATTTTTATAATAATATTTTTTTTTCCTATCCTTGAGCATGAAATGTTTTTGGATTTATTGGTATCATCTCTGATTTATTCAAGCAGTATTTTATCATTCTCCTTGTAGAGATATTTCACCTCCCCACTTAACTGTATTCCTAGGTGTTTTAATCTTCTTGTGGCAATTGTGAATGGGAGTACATTCCTGATTTGGCTCTCAGCTTGACTGTTCTTGTATACGAATGCTAGTGATTTTTGGACATTGATTTTGCATCCTGAGACTTTGCTGAAGTTGTTTATCAGCTTAAGAAGCTTTTGGGCTAAGACTACATGGTTTTCTATATATAGGATCATGTTGTCTGCAAACAGATAGTTTGACTTCCTCTGTTCATATCTAGATGCCCTGTATTTCATCTTTCCTGATTGCCCTGACCACGTCTTCCAATACTATGTTGAATAGGAGTAGTGACAGAGAGCATCCTTGTCTTGTGCTGGTTTTCAAGGGGAATGCTTCCAGCTTTTGCCCATTCAGTATGATATTAGCTGTGGATTTTTCATAGATGGCTGTTACCATTTTGAGGTATGCTCCTTCAATGCTTAGTTTATTGAGAGTTTTTATCATAAAGCAGTGTTGAAATTTATTTAAAGCCTGTTCTGCATCTATTGAGATAATGTTATTTTCATCTTTAGTTCTGTTTATGTGGTGAATCACATTTATTGATTTGCCTATGTTGAACTGACCTTGCATCCTGGGAAGGAAGTATACTTAATTGTGGTGGATAAGATTTTTGATGTGCTGATGGACTCAATTTGCCAGTACTTTGCTGAGAATTTTTGCATTGATGTTCATCAAGGATGTTGGCCTCTTTTTCTTTTCCTGTATCTCTGCCAGGTTTGGGTATCAGGATGATGCTGGCCTCACAGAATGAGTTAGGGAGGAGTCCCTCCTTTTCAACTTTTGGGAAAAGTTTCAGCAGGAATGGTACCAGCTCTTCTGTGTACATCTGGTAGAATTCAGCTGTGAATTCATTTGGTCTTGGGCTTTTTTTTTTTTCTTTGGCAAGTTATTACTGAGTTAATTTCAGATCTTGTTATTGGTTTATTCGGGAATTCAATTTCTTCCTGGTTCAGTCTTGGGAGGGTGCTCTAGTAAGGGAGGTCTGACGGTACCAAATTCCCTCACCATTTGCTTGTATGAAAAGGATTTTATTTCTCCTTTTCTTATGAAGCTTAGTGTGACCAGATATGAAATTATGGGTTGAAATTTATTTTTTTGAAGAATGTTGAATATTGACCCCCTAATCTCTTCTGGCTTGTAGAGTTTCAGCTGAGATGTTCACTGTTAGTCTGATAAACTTCTTTTTGTGGGTGACCTCTCCTTTCTCTATAGCTACCTTTAACATTTTTTGTTTCATTTCAACCTTGGAGAATCCGATCGCTATGTCTTAGGGATGACCTTCTTGTAAAGTATCATACTGGGATTTTCTGCATTTTCTTAATTTGAATGTTGGCATCTCTAGCTAGTCTGAGAAAGTTCTCATGGATGTTATCCTGAAATATATTTTTGAGGTTGGTTTCATTTTCCCATCTCTTAGGTACACCAATCATAGATTCATTCTCTATACATAATCCCATATTTCTATGATCTTTTGTTCACTTCTTTTTATTTTTTTCTCTAATCTTGTTTGACATTAGAAAGCCAGTTTTCTAGCTGAGATTTTTTTTTTCTCTACTTGCTGTATTCTATTAATACTTGCAATTGAATTGTGAAATTCTTCTGTTTTTTAGCTGTCAGGTCAATTACATTTTTTCTATACTGTCTATTTTGTCTGTCTACTCCTACATTGTTTTATGATTTTTAGTTACCTTACATTGGGTTACAAAATATTCCTGTACCTCAGTGAATTTCGTTCCTATCCATTTTCTGAATTCTGTTGCTGTCATTTCAGCCAGCTCCACCCAGTTTAGAACCCTTGCTAGAGAGACAATCCTGTTGTTTGAAGGAAAAAAGGCACCTGGGTTTTTGCATTTCTAACATTATTTCACAGACTCTTTCTCATCTATGTGGGCTTATCTACCTTCAATCTTTGAGGCTGCTTACTTTTAGATGGTTTTTTGTTTTTGTTTTTATCCTATTTGATGACCTTGAGAGTTTGATGATGGTATAAGGTGGATTCAGCTGACTGGCTTCATTTCTGGAAGATTTTAGGGGGCCAATGTTCAGTTCTTAACTCCTGGGTAGTGTGTTGTAACTCTAGGGAACTTGTATTGGACCCTGACTTTGTTCTCTGGCTTCTAGAGGTTTGAATTCCACTGTGATAGGAGGAGGTTGAGGTGTGGCAGTTGTGGCAGAGTGCTAACAGGTGGTGAAGTGCCTGTCTCCATGTGGGCACTCACAGTGGCAGAGGCAATGCAACTGGGAAAGGTAGGGGGCCCCCATGGAGAATCGCACTGGAGGTAGTATTGACTTGGGGGTGTGACACTGGAGGGCACAGGTCCTGGTGCCTTTTCTGTACCTGGCAAGCAGGAGTGGATTACTCAGGTTGGGAGAGGGCCACTGTTCTTTGCTCAGTGTTAGCACAAGGACTGTGCACTAGTGAGGGTGGGGTTTGCTGGCTCTATGCCCACCAAGGCTTCATCTGCCATGTCAGTGGTCATGAGATGGTGAAGGCAGACTGCTCTCCTGTGTGCTGGCAGGTAAGAAAAGCAAAACCCATCCACCTGTGCAGACACATGCCAGCAAAGCAATGTGGGGATGTTGTGAGGCCCTGGGAAGCTGCAGTATGGGGAGGGAGTGGGCAGACTGGTTCATGGCTATAGGGGCTGCCTCAGTGGAGCTTTCCAGCAGTCAGGCATGGTCCACTGGCACAGAAGCTATGGTATGGGCTGCCAGGGAACCCAAGACTGCCTGGCAAGCAGGCTTGGCCAGGCTTGGGCCCCAGGAGAGGACAGCAGACCAAGGGGTGCTCAAGTCAAACCAGCCCCATCTGATGGGCAAGACTGCCCTCCAGAGATCCCCTAGGGCTAAAATCTCTATGGGAGGAAGTAGAGCCTAGGGGGATGGGATGGCTGTCCCTGGTCATGTTCTAGTACCAGTGCTTCTACACTGAACCTTCTGGGCTCCACATCAGCTGGCTTGCTGTCCTTATCACTGTTCTAAGCAGCTCTCTCCACCAGCTTGAGTGCCTGTGGTAGTCAAGGGGTCCTCTCTTGCTGGGGTTCCAGAGGCTCATGGTGAGAGTACATTGTTCCTTGCCATAGCAACTCACCCATTCCCCTGGGGCTGCTGTGGTTGAGAGTCCCAGTGTGCCATAGCCCTGTCCAGGGTTCCCAGCTTTCTCTCCCTTCACCGCAGTTTGTATCTTCCCTCTGTCCACTCTAGGTACCTTCCCTCTGAAGATCTGATAAAAGCACGTCCATCTTTTGGCAAGTGTTACACCTGGCTAGTTGTTCATCTTGCCCTCTCCCCCACCTAGCCAACTTTCAGATGTTTTGCATGTTCTACGTTTATATTAAAACAACAAGATTTCTGTTTGTTGGACTCAGCATCGTAAACTGATGCTTGTGCACTTTTTATTGATAACTGTCAATATTATATTTGGTTATCATCAGAACCATTATTCCTTTATTTTATAGTTTCCAGAATTTAATTTATTTTAAAATCATTTTGAGGTTGCTCTACAAGTCTAATGTATCGCAATTGATGTTAATTGTTGATGTCCTTCTTAGCTTCTCAGGAGGTTTTGAATTTAATCAGCAGGGTCTAATTCTGTGGAAAGATTTTCTTGTGAAATTTTCTCCTCAATGTTTCTACTAACCTTTCCTCTTTAAAGACTGGTGGGCACTCCCTGTGGATGACTTTTCAGACTCAGATGTTCAATTAATGGCTAAAAGCTCCTGTCTCAGATATATTGGTAATATTCCAGTTCCAGTTATACAACCAAGGGGTGACTTGACCCGAGCTTCATCTGCAATGATTTCTCCTGCTACCACAAGCACGCTGATTGAAATAAGCAATAGCTCAGGCAACATTTCCAACATTTTAAACCTTCTTGATTCATGTAGTGAGTCTTACTGCAGTTCTCTGTCATTCATGAAGTTGTTTTGATTCCTGCTACCGTAAAAGTATCTGTTTCCACACACCGGGGCCTATCATGGGGAGGGGGGAGGGGGGAGGAGGGAGGGATTGCACTGGGAGTTATACCTGATGTAAATGACGAGTTGATGGGTGCTGACGTGACGAGTTGATGAGTGCAGCACACCAACATGGCACAAGTATACATATGTAACAAACCTGCACTTTATGCACATGTACCCTAGAACTTAAAGTATAATAATAATAATAATAATAACAGCAGAAAAGATAAAAAAGGGAGAACAAGTTTAAAAAAAAAAAATCTGTTTCCCAAATACCTCGCATCTCCATTCCCAGCATTTATAGTTCATGAAAAGGTTTATTTTTATGAAGCTATGTTGTTTTACTTTGTATTGTTATAACGTATTTGAACATTTATATTGTAATTCTCATTGCTTAGTTGTGGGCAGGGAGAAATTCCCAGTGTAACGTTCCTGTCCTCAACGTTCATGTCCTCAATTTTAACAAGTTTTTCAAAACTTATTGAAATCAGACATGAATATAGCAACTTTTATCTTTGAATTGCATTCCTTTGCAAATGAAGAGTAGTCTTTCTGTTTAGCTTTCCTGTAATTTCTCTGCACTAGTTAGAGCCTTCTTTCTATAAAGGACAGATATGATGATTTGAACTGTTATTGTGTAAACATCTATCATAAACAGTGTCATGAGAACAGCAGGAGACTATCATGAGAACAGCATAAGACCCACCCCCATGATGCAATTACCTCCCACTGGGTGCCTCCTACAACAAATGGGAATTCAAGATGAGATATGGGTGGAGAAACAGCCAAACTATATCAATTTTCTTGCATTTTCTTTGCTATCTTCCATATTACTTTTAAAATATTTGATGTATATTTGTACATAAAGATAGATTCTCAACATATTTGCTTTTAAATTTCAACTTCTTTAAAGATTTTTTTTACATGGTCAACATTTTGCTTTAGCCATGCAAAAAAAAAAATTAATAACAGTTCTGAAATATTTACTATTTAATGACATTTTTAATAGAGTTAGATATGCAAAATAAAACTTTAATTTCACATATGTGCACACACGAAATGTCATTGGAATTTGCACAGAGCACAGACAATAGCTATCTTACAGCATAGTTTTCCTCAGAATGGGAATTGCTATTTTACAGAAGACCTAGACACTAAAAATATCACATCTTCTTGTGGACTTTTGAATATAAACAACAGGATCTTTAGCTTCTGCACATCCTGGCCATGGGCCATTTCTTTAATGTTGCTTGTTCTATATCTCATCATATTTTTTCTTTTTCCTTACCACTACCTCCTCTAACTTCCCAGTATTCAGTGTAGGATAATTACTTTACTGTTTTCTCAGTGTAATACTCCTCTTCCATCTTTTCTGAATCAGTAGGTCACATGCCTAAAATATCATTTATTTATTTATTCATCAAAGAACACTGCATCAATCCTTAAGTCAACTATTAGGTATTGAAAGTCTCACTAAATCCCACATTGAGCTAGGAAAAAATGAGGCCAAAAAAGAAAGAAAGGAAATACAAAGAGAAAATCTCCCTATTAGGGTATTTCGACTTCCAAAGCATTGAAATCTATCGCCTGTCAGAATGACTTTAAAATTTCATTTGAATTTTTGAAAGCTTTTGCCTTATGAACTTTTGCCCATTATAAAATTTGTAGGTTTTAAAAAATATTTGTTCTTGACAATATTGCTTCTAAATGGTTCTCTATCTTCCTACAATGAATATTCGCCCATGTTATGTAATAAAAAGGAAAATAAGCTAAAAAAGCTAAAAGAAAGGTAAACCAGAAAGACATAGTAATATTTGATTATTTTTAAAATAAGGAAAAGTTAGAGTAATTTATATTAACAATTCTTCTCCTCTGTATAGATATCTAATCATGTTATTTGTTTCCAAAATGTGGCTGATAGAAGATACTGTTATAGGTTGTTCTTAGACTTACAAATATCTAAAAATTGTTTTAGCAGTATGCCAAAGAAAACTTTAAAGTGATATATACTATTTCAAAACAGTATTTGAAAACGTGTTTCAAAAGTTGCTCTTACAAAAGTTTTCTTGTAGATAAAAATTATCTTAAAGATGGTGCATCTCCTAAATTTCGAATACACATAAAATAGTTTAAATTTTTTCTACTTTTTTGTTCCCTTGGTCTTTATTTTCTACTTCATTAACAAAAAAGTCATTGCATTAAAACATCAACCCCAAAAGAAATAATTAAAAAATGTTAATCACAAATAACAGATGTTGCTTTCCTTGTGTGTAAGGCTTAAATTACCAAATGATTTGTTAATGCACAGAAGATATTTTATTGTTTTTCCTTGTTTATTCATGTATTAACTATGTATATATTTCTCTTCTGACATCATCTATTTCTGCTAAACACAGCTGAAATTATTGGTCTCCAAACTTGTGTAAAGGAAGTATTTCTGTCATTAATTTTTGTACAAAAATGGTATTTATTTTTGAAAATGCTACCTTGAAAAATATATATAGGTATACTCACAGGTTTTTGAAATGGCCTTGCAGTTTATAAAACACCATACACACACACAAGATTAAAAATATCATAAGATAAACGGGTTTGCTGGCAACATAAAAAGATACTCAAGACAGGCCAAATGCATTTATGTAGGAAATAGTTGTTGCAACTGTACACATCTCAGCAATATCCTCTTTGCTGAGGTAGAAAATACCAGAGGCTAGCATACCTCATCTCATTAACCACTGACGGGTACAAGGGTATCAATCATTTTAAAAAAGTGATTTTTCTTTAAAAATATTTCCACCATACAGAAACCAGAGAAAGACATAAGAGAAAAGAAAACAGGCTCACAAGCCAAAGTTCATATAATGTTACTTTTATCTTCAATTTAAGGTAACCACTACCTCCTCTAACTTCCCAGTATTCAGTGTAGTGTAAGTAGAGTAATTATCTTACACTGAGAGAACAGTAGAGTAATTATACTCATAGAATTACTCTCATAGTAATTCTCTCTCATAGTGCATAGCATTCTATCCAATTTTTATTAACCGATCATTTTGATTGAAATACTAAGCTGAAATGAATAACTAACAAAATATCCAGTTTAGTGCATATAAATGTCTTTTAATTTTTACTACCTAAAACTACAACCTCAGACTCTAACCTACATTCTGCTAATCAGCCACTGTGGATGCCCTCTATGAAAAAGGGTAAATTATCTATCTGATCACTACATATAAGCAATGGTAAGGGTCAGGGGGTGTCCGTTTGAGAAAAGAAAATGGAAATATTGTCATACCTAAGACCTATGCTTTACCTCTGTAAATGAGCTAATAATTATTTTTTTACTGGAAATTATTTTACAACAATATTCCTTACACCCTTTCACCTGTGGTAACTCAGTTTCAAGGATTTTAAAATGTTACTTTTGTTTCTTAATGACTAGTCATTGATTTAGGAAATTGTCCTAGAGCACCAAATCTGGTAAGTTTTTATGAATTTGGAATTACTTTATACATTATCATATTACCAAAGGGGAAAGCGCCTTAGATACGAGTGTTTCAAATGTGTTTTCATCTTTTCATAGGAATATTAGAAGAATATGCTTCTCACTTTACAAAGTAGAATGCCTAATGTACTCCCAAAATAAAATGAAAAGAATGGACAGAAGAAAAGTATCAAATCAGAGAAGAGAGTTCAGCTCACATAGTGTTAAGAATGTCAGTGAAGCAAGCTGTTTGTGGTAAATCATGTGAAGCAAAGTCTGGGACCTGGTATTGTCCTGGGAATATGTTTGAGCCCAACTAATTAGAGGTTCAATGGAACAATAATGACCATCCTCTCCCCTCAGGAGTCAGATGATTGACGATCTCCAGATATCCAAGAAAGAGCAACTGAACCTTAAAGCCATCCATGGAGGGTTCTAGCCCAGATATAAACAGCTTCAGGGCAATGTTCTGAATCTAGGGGAGGAAAAGAGGATCAGATAAGAAAGAGATTTTGGTGGCAGACAGGCCACTCAAATAGTAGCTTAGTTCTGGCTGTGAATTGGGGACACATTGAGGGACCTGGAGCTCAGTAGTTCACAGGACGTCAGACCTCAAACTTTTCAGAGAATCTGCATTAGTAAGGGCTAGCTAATAAAAGACATTAGACTGCAAACTGTAGTTGAAATCTGATTTTTAAGGTACTACACATATGGGTGTGGCCAAAAGTAAGAAATGCAACTAGAAAATCTGGATCCAGGGAACAGCATAAGAACGAGCAGCTACCCTTCCCCATTGCACCACTCCCATTCCATGTTGGAATAAGTTAAACAATGCTGTCAGGTTTTGGGGTGGCTGAACCTGATTTTGTTTCTGCTTTTGTGAGCCCTATTTGGCCTAGGAAATGGAATGATACTGAACCTGCAGGGAAGGAGATCAGTGGAATTGAATGTGAACATCTAGGGGTGGCTGAGTCAGGAGCTATGAGTCTGGAAAAGGTTTATTTCAGTGCAAGGACATTTTCAGGAACTTGTAGACCTGTATGGCTCTGTTTGTCCTTACTATACATGTAAATATAGCTCATGTAGTTGTGTGTGTGGGTGTGTGTGTATTAAATTCCAATTAGTTCAGGTTATATAATTTATGAATATTTAATCATGCTTTTTAAACTTCAAAGTTTTGTTTTCTTAGTTCCGCATTTTGAAGTAAACACTTTCATATTTTTTCAATTATTTTGTAGGCCTATGAAATATTAGAGGACTACACACTATACTGGAAATGCCTAGTGGAAAAAAGAGGCCATGACTAAATGATTAAGAATCCACAGCAGAGACACTTTTCAAAAGAAGATATACAAGTGGCCAACAAACAAATGAAAAGATGCTCAACATCACTAATCATCAGAGAAATGCAAATCAAAACCACAATGTGAAACCATCTTATACTAATCAGAATGACTATTATTAGAAAGTACAAAACAACAGATGCTGGCAAGGATGTGGAGAAAAGGGAAGGTTAATACACGATTGGTGGTAATGTAAATTAGTTCTGACACTATGCAGAGCAGTTTTGATTCCTCAGAAAAACAAAATGGAACTACCATTCAACCCAGTAATCCCATTCCTGGATATATATCGAAAAGAAAATAAATTGTTTTACCAAAAAAAGACACATGCACTTGTATGTTCATTATAGCACTACTCACAATAGCAAAAACACAAAATCAACCCAGGTGCCCATCAAAAGTGGATTAGATAAAGAAAGGTGCAGTACATATATATCATAGGATACTATGCAGTCATAAAAAGAATGAAATGTATTTTGCAGCAACAAGGATGGAGGCTATTATCCTAAGTTAATTAATGCAGGAACAGGAAACCAAGTACCACGTGTTCACACTTACAAGTGAGAGCTAAACACTGGGTACTCACCGACATAAAGATGGCAACAACAGACATTGGGAACTATCAGAGAAGGAGGGATGGAGAGTAGCAAGGGCTGAAGAACTAAGTATTGGATATTCCTCACTACATGGGTGAGGAAATCATTCATATTCCAAATCTCAGCATTAGGAAATACACCCATATAACAAATCTACACGTGAAATCCCAAAGTCTACCCCTTGAATCTGAAATAAAATATAAAAAAGAATTCATAGCACCATAGTACCTTGTACATGTGAATATATTTCCCTTTCCATCTTTTACTACAACAATCCTTAATATGAATTTCCTTGTATATTCAACTCCATTTTCTATAGTTGATAAAATTTCTCACAGATTATAGCAATACATGGCCTACATACCTAGCTTTTAAAATTTTGCTGTGTTTTCACACTTTTTGTTTGTAGCTGCACTGACATGTTCATGGAAAGTTGGGAGGGTATTGTAATGAGTTGCTGACCCAATGTTTTCTTAAAAATAATTCCTCTTGCTTACTAATTATGATTTCTAAAAAGGACAGTAAGCCAAACTAATAGTATTTTAGTGTTTTCCAGCTTATAGCTTTTTAATTCCTTTTAACCTTGTTTGCAGAATCTTGAAACAAGGACTAGAGAGAGAGAGAAGTTATAGGTTGTAGTGCTTCAAAACCTGATGCTGGAGGCCAGTCATGGTGACTCACACCTGTAATCCCAGCACTTTGGGAGGCCAAGGCAGGTGGATCACCTGAGGTCAGGAGTTCGAGACCAGCGTGGCCAACATGGCGAAACCCCATCTCTATCAAAAATACAAAAATTAGCCAGGCGTGGTGGCACATGCCCGTAATCCCACTACTCAGGAGGCTGAGGCAGGAGAATTGCTTGAACCCGGGGGAGGGGATGGAGGTTGCAGTGAGCCTAGATCATGCCACTTCACTCTAGCCTGGGCGAAGAGTGAAACTCTGTCTTTAAAAAAAAAACAAAAAGAAAGCTGGAATCAAGCTGTCTGGATTCAAATCCCAGCTTGGTTCTTTACTAGATCTTCAAAATTGGAGAACCTTGGGTATGTTTATTAGGTTTTCTGAATCTTAGTTTCTTTATCTATCAAATGACATCATTCAGGGTGTGAAATACAGCAAATTAGGGGAAGATTTAGAGCAGCACTTGGTATCATAGAGTTATTATCATTCTTGTCTTTGAAGACCAAGAATATAATCTTATACCAATTTTAAAAAAATCTGCATTCAGCATTTTTATTACACTTGGGTCACAGATGTGGCAACAGAAGTGAAAGGTATATGCCTTTCTTGGTAAATTTTTAAATTATACTGATAATTCTAAAAATGTATTAAAATTATGTTTTATTAGTATAGCAAGGTTCTAACTTTATCAGTGGGCAATAAAGCAATTATGAATCTAGTGACTCAATAGAGTTTAAATCAAAACTATGTTCGTGACCAATCAGGATACCATGTGCTTTAAAAAATTGAAATATATCCAAAGAATATATAATTGTTAGAGGCTTTGTTGTCAATTTACTAAAGCTCATCTCCCAATGTGATTAGACATAAATTTATAATTATTAAACCTAACTGGTGCTGCATAATTTGAAAGCAAAACAAGTGACTGTGTTTGATTTGTGTGTGATTTTTCTTTTTTATTTATTTTACATATATTTATCATTACTTATTTTTATCGTGTTTGACATTTTCCCTTTATGCTTGAACTTTACTGCCTTTGATGGCATTAGACCAGAAAGATGAAATATACAGAACAAGATCTCTAAAACAGATGCTATAAGATTAAATGTGTTGTTTCTGAGGTCTAGCAGATGCTGGGAGGAAAGAAAATAGGATCCTTTTTGTCTCACCATTGATAGAAAACTGAAACCATTGGTATGGAGAATGAAATCCCTAAGTCCACAGACTTCTACACATATCTTATTTATAACAATGCATCTACATTAGGCAATGCCTGTCTCATTTTTTATGACTTAATTGCTTTCCTCTCTTTGCATTTATAACACCAATCTACTTTCTGTCTTTCAACATACATCCCAGAGAAAGGAAACAGAAAATAAAGCATATTATTCAGTAGGATTTCATTGTGCACCGAGGGTAAAAAGCAGGCATGTATAAATGGAAATACATTTGAAAGCCTTCCCAATTGAAATTCTGGCAGGGAGGTAAAGCACTTCATTAGGATTTGTAACATCACTGGTGAACTGCTTCACACAAAGTGCTACATTTGCAAATAAGGCACAAAATTGACTGTCAAGGAGATGTAAGACCATAGCAGATTCCAATCAGTTTTGCACAACGTACTCTATGGAAATACAGTACGTTTGCAACTCCAAGATTTAGATTTCAGAAACTGTTGGTAGAGATTCACCATTGGATCTTCATTAGGTCCTGAAATAGGCCTCTTAATAATGACATCGTGTGAAGGGCACAGCTGAATCCGGGAAATCAAATGGGCATTTTATTGATATGCTCCAAAAAATACTGTAAAAGAATAATCCACATTGACTAAATTTTAAATGAAGGCAGTGCAGTGACACATCCTAATACTGTGATTATCGTTATATATGTTACATAGCAAATTGTATAGTTAAATATATTAAAGTAGCATTTCAGAATTCAGTTTCAGACACATACAAATAAAACCTCAGATCTTCTGTTTATTATTAATTTCCATTGGCAAACTTATTAGCATGTAATAGGTATATTTACTTGCTGAGTTACAGACACATAACTTGTAAGCACCTTTTGAAACAGATCCCACTGTTCAGTATTTATCTGTTTCTTTACTATTCCCTTCTGCTAGAATACTAAATTTCCTCCTCTTTTATATTTGTTCTGGTAAATGTCTAAAACCTTTATGAATGAACCTGTTATCTATAAACATAAATTATATTTATAATGAAATGATCATTATATTTATAATGATAAATATGATTTATGTAATTTGATATTCATTATCCAAAAGAAAAGTGTGATTCTTTACTGTGTCCAGGGTGAAACAAAGGTTGTTTGCATATACCTCATTTCCCCCTCCACAGAGAGAAGTATATGAATTGATGTGTTTCCTTTTGACCTTGGATTTTAAGAAACTTAAATTTAATTACCATGCTTACATGTAGTATGAATCTCATAATCTGTTATGAGATTCTTTGCATTTCTAATTTTTGTTTTCTGAAGCGTTTGAATCTTCATTTTTACCTGGATTTCAACTAAGCTGTCAAAGTAGGAGCTCCTAAGGGCAGAGAAGTTGTTTTATTCTTCCATATCTCAAAGTGCTATAATGTCTGTAGCACAGATGTGTTCAATCTTATGCGTGTAAGTGATATAGTTTTTCTTAGAGAAAGATATCGCTATATTTGTAAAAATTCAGGAAATTTAGAAGGGTTATAATTAAAACGCCTTGGGGAAAATTACTTCTAGGTGGTATTTCGCCACAGGCCTAGTTTTAGGTTGTTGTCCTGTGATTCTGAAATGTCCCCACAGGCAAGAATCACTATGGATACTTGTCAAACACACAGATTCTATGGAATCTGTCTATGTAACAGAGAGGTTTGGTAATATTAAATTTAATCCATACCCAAGATGATTCTTATCCGAAAGTTAGAAGCAACTTTGAATAGTGCTTACAGAGATATATTGAAATATGCAATGAAAGAAGAATTTGATGTGAATGCAACCAGGAATTGAGGAAGAAATAAAAGTGATTATGAGAAGCAGCTGGGCGCTGCTGGCCTGGCGCAGTAGCAATCATCATATTTCTGGGAGTTTTCGTTATAAGGGGAAGCTGACAGACCTCTTGACATCCTCTATTGAGCAGTTCTTCTAGAAGCAGATGGAGTGTCAACCTAGGAACACCGTGAGCGTCCCTTTTCCTTTTTGTACCGGGATGAGTCACTTCTAAAACCTACCGTGGGAATGAATACAACGGGAACAGAAAAAAAGGTGATTGGGAAAGCAGAAACTACAGGTCTTTCAATATTCACCTCCTTGAAAGAGAATAATCATAATTCTGCCAAAATATCTGGAACGTAAGAAACCAGACACTTAACAAGTATATAACTCAAGGCTGAGAGTATTCATAAAAGTAGTTGTATTAAACTAAAAACACTTAAGAGGGCTAAATACAAATAAAACTCAACTGATTCACCCTGATTTTTCTACTTTTTGATTTTGAGAGTTCTGAAACTATACACTCCTTTTTATTTTTTTACACCTTTCTATTCAATATTGTGCAGTCTCTCACGTGAAAAAATGTTTTGTCTAACCTTTTTTCCTCTCCTGTGTCTTTAAAACAGGTAAGAGAACAGATAGCTTTTCTCTTTACTTATTATCTCATTTCTGAATCAATATATACTGTTGCTATAGCTCATACACAGTATACGGCTTTATTCTTTCATAGTATTTGGTGGTGTCTATTAATAAGTCTACTCGGTGTCAGTCACTGAGAGAACAATAAGACAATATGGCTCAGCAGTGATCACAGGAAGGGCAATGATGACCAAGGGGCAACTCCTGTTCTGTTTAGTGTCTGGTGGGTTAGACAGGGAAATAAGCAATTACTAAATCATCTGAGGAGTACCAACAATGAGACAGCACAGTTTTAGAACCATAAAAGTGACAACCAACTCAGTTATGGGAAGTGTTCTACTGGTTATCTATTGCTGTGTAAACAAAATACCCCAAAACATTACAGATTAAAACAACAGAACTTGTATTGTTTTAATAGTTCAGAAATATAGACACTACTTAGCTGGGTCCTCTAGTTCAGAATTTCTTTCACGGCTGCAATGAAGGTGTAAGCTAGTGTTACAACTCTATCAAGGCTCAACTTGGGGAGTATCTACGTTGAGGCTCACTCATATGGTTGTAGTCAGGAATCAGTTCCTGAAGGTTGTTGGTATGAGGGCCTTAGATTCTTGCCATTGAGCCTCTTTATATGTCAGCTCACGACTTGTTATCTGTCTTCCATCAAAGCCAGCAAGCAAGAGAGCAAGAGGGCCAGCAAGACAGAAGCCACAGTCCTTTTATAATCTTATCTTGAAAGTGGCATTTACTCTCATTTGCCCTGTTCTGTTAAAAGTGAGTCACATTCTATAGGTTGCCTGTTCACTCTGATGGTAGTTTCTTTTGCTGTGCACAAGCCCTTTGGTTTAATTAGATCCCATTTGTCAATTTTGGCTTTTGTTGCTGTTGCTTTTGGTGTTTCAGACGTGAAGTCCTTGCCCATGCCTATGTCCTGAATGGTATTACCTAGGTTTTCTTCGAGGGTTTTTATGGTATTAGGTCTAACATTTAAGTCTCTAATCCATCTTGAATTAATTTTCATATAAGGAGTAAGGAAAGGATCCAGTTTCAGCTTTCTACTTATGGCTAGCCAATTTTCCCAGCACCATTTATTAAATAGGGAATCCTTTCCCCATTTCCTGTTTTTCTCAGGTTTGTCAAAGATCAGATGGCTGTAGATGTGTGGTATTATTTCTGAGGGCTCTGTTCTGTTCCATTGGTCTATAACTCTGTTTTGGTACCAGTACCATGCTGTTTTGGTTACTGTAGCCTTGTAGTATAGTTTGAAGTCAGGTAGTGTGATGCCTCCAGCTTTGTTCTTTTGACTTAGGATTGTCTTGGCAATGCGGGCTCTTTTTTGGTTCCATGTGAACTTTAAAGCAGTTTTTTCCAATTCTGTGAAGAAAGTCATTGGTAGCCTAATGGGGATGGCATTGAATCTATAAATAACCTTGGGCAGTATAGCCATTTTCACGATATTGATTCTTCCTATCCATGAGCATGGTATGTTCTTCCATTTGTTTGTGTCCTCTTTGATTTCACTGAGCAGTGGTTTGTAGTTCTCCTTGAAGAGGTCCTTTACATCCCTTGTAAGTCGGATTCCTAGGTATTTTATTCTCTTTGAAGCTATTGTGAATGGGAGTTCATTCATGATTTGGCTCTCTGCTTGTCTGTTACTGGTGTATAAGAATGCTTGTGATTTTTGCACATTGATTTTGTATCCTGAGACTTTGCTGAAGTTGCTTATCAGCTTAAGGAGATTTTGGGCTGAGACAATGGGGTTTTCCAAATATACAATCATGTCATCTGCAAACAGGGACAATTTGACTTCTTCTTTTCCTAACCGAATACCCTTGATTTCTTTCTCTTGCCTGATTGCCCTAGCCAAAACTTCCAACACTATGTTGAATAGGAGTGGTGAGAGAGGGCATCCCTGTCTTGTGCCAGTTTTCAAGGGGAATGCTTCCAGTTTTTGCCCATTCAGTATGATATTGGCTGTGGTTTTGTCATAAATAGCTCTTATTGTTTAGAGATACGTTCCATCAATACCGAATTTATTGAGTTTTTAGCATGAAGGGCTGCTGAATTTTGTCAAAGACCTTTTCTGCATCTATTGAGATATTGAGATAATCATGTGGTTTTTGTCTTTGGGTCTGTTTATATGCTGGATTACATTGATTGGTTTGCGTATGTTGAATCAGCCTTGCATCCCAGGGATGAAGCCCACTTGATCATGGTGGATAAGCTTTGTCTGATGTGCTGCTGGATTCGGTTTGCCAGTATTTTATTGAGGATTTTTGCATCAATGTTCATCAGGGATATTGGTCTAAAATTCTCTTTTTTGTATCTCTGTCAGGCTTTGGTATCAGGATGATGTTGGCCTCGTAAAATGAGTTAGGGGAGGATTCCCTCTTTTTCTATTCATTGGAATAGTTTCAGAAGGAATGGTACCAACTCCTCCTTGAAATAGGACCACTTTTACACTGTTGGTGGGACTATAAACTAGTTCAACCATTGTGGAAAACAGTGTGGCGATTCCTCCAGGATCTAGAACTAGAAATACCGTTTGACCCAGCCATCCTTTACTGGAGATATACCCAGAGGATTATAAGTCATGCTGCTATAAAGACACATGCACACATATGTTTATTGTGGCACTATTCACAATAGCAAATACTTGGAATCAACCCAAATGCCCATCAGTGACAGACTGGATTAAGAAAATGTGGCACATGTATACCCTGGAATACTATGCAGCCATAAAAAAGGATGAGTTTGTGTCCTTTGTAGGGACATGGATGCAGCTGGAAACCATCATTCTCAGCAAACTATCGCAAGAACAGAAAACCAAATACCGCATGTTCTCACTCATAGGTGGGAATTGAACAATGAGATCACTTGGACACAGGAAGGGGAACATCACACACCAGGTCCTATTACGGGGTAGAGGGGAGGGATAGCATTAGGATGTATACCTAACATAAATGACAAGTTAATGGGTGCAGCACACCAACATGGCACATGTATACATATGTAACAACCTGCACATTGTGCACATGTACCCTAGAACTTAAAGTATATTTTTTAAAAAACTTACAAAATTGTGAAAATGTCGTTTTTTATCTTTTGAGATATGCTGGATATGAAAATATGCTATGCAGCAACTTGTCTGTCAGATATTGTCTAACTTTTGTTTATATTATTTTTAACTACATTAAGGAAAAAAAAAAGTGAGTCACAGCCAGGTGCAGTGGCTCACGCCTGTAATCCCAGCACTTTGGGAGGCTGAAGCAGGTGATGTAAGGAGTTTAGGACTAGCTTGGCCAACATGGTGAAACCCCTTCTCTACTAAAAATACAAAAATTAGCCAGGCCTGGTGGCGGGCACCTGTAATCCCAGCTACTTGGGAGGCTGAGGCAGGAGAATCACTTGAACACGAAAGGTGGAGGTTGCAGTGAGCTGAGATCACACCACTGCACTCCATCTCA
>NC_045447.1:50601910-50626294 GCF_002776525.5 Piliocolobus tephrosceles
ATATATATAATATGGCTCCCAGGATTCCTACAACAACCATGTCTGATATGTGTATACACATATACACATATGTATCAGGTGGCAGGAATCTTGGGAACCTTATAATTCTTCCTACCCATAGTCTGCCCTCTGGCCCACAAGGATTCACATTCTTCCCAAGTGCAAAAAACATTCACCCCTCTCAAAATTCCTAGTTTCATCCTAGCACAGTATTTGCTCAAAATTCAAAGTTCATAATCAAAATGTAAATATCATTAAATATGGTATCTTCAACTCAAAGTCCAAAGTTAAATCAAAATATTGTCAGCTCAGAGTCCAAAATCTAAATTATTCTAAATCACGGGCAGATGAAGCTTTTACATACAATCCTTTAAATATAACTCTTTGGGGTACATTTTTTTCCATTTATTTCTTGCACCTGCTACCATCCATAGAACTTCTAACAAAATAGCAATTTGCTTCAACTTCAAGGTCAGCTTAAGAACATCCCTCGGAGTTTCACCAACTTTCTTTCCTTCTTTCTTTCCTTCCTTCTTTTCTTTCTTTCCTTCCTTCCTTCCTTTTCTTTCTTTCCTTCCTTTTCTTTCTTTCCTTCCTTTTCTTTCTTTCCTTCCTTTTCTTTCTTTCCCTCTTTTTCTTTCTTTCCTTCTTTCTTTTCATTCTTTCCTTTCATTCTTTCATTTTTTTGTTCTTTCATCTCACTCTGTTGCCCAAGCTGGAATGCATTGGCATGATCATAGCTCACTGAAACCTAAAACTCCTGAGCTCAAAGTATCCTCCCACCTCACTCTCCTGAGTAGTTAAGGTTACAGACATGCACCAACACACCCAGCTAATTTTTAAATTTTTTGTAAAGACATCTCAATTTGGTGCCCAGGCTAGTCTCAAAATCCTGGCCTCAAGTGATCCTTCTGCCTTGGCCTCCAAAAGTGCTTTCAACTTCTTTTAAGGTGTTAATTTGATTAGGTCAAGCCCTCTGATATGATTTGGCTCTGTGTCCCCACCCAAATATCACCTATAATTGTAAAAATCCCCACGTGTCATTAGAGGGCGTCACTGGGAGGTAATTGACTAATGAAGGTGAGTTTTCCCTTGGCTGTTTTTGTGATAGTGAATAATTCTCATGAGATTTGATGGTTTTAGAAAAAGGTAGTTTCTGCACATACCCTCTTGCCTGCCACTATGCAAGATGTGACTTGCTCCTCCTTGCCTTCTACCATGATTCTGAGGCCTCCCCAGCCATGTGGAACTGTGAGTCAATTAAACTTTTCCTTTCTAATTACCTAGTCTCAGGTATGTCTTTACTAGCAGTGTGAGAACGGACTAGTACACCCGCCATGATATCTTTTTTTTTTTTTTAATCAGAGACAATCTACAATAAGGATTAATAGAATGTTTAAAAAGCACAGAGGAAAAGGGGATCAATAAACCTTGTGTGGGTTATGAATGCCCAAACAAGGGTTCTTAAAGAAAGAAAGGAGAAACAATTATAATTTAGATGGATCCTGCTGCAAAAGACAAAGATGTCTTTAGACATCTTGTTTAGGGAACAGTAGAGCAGGTCCATGTGGCATCTTGGTGGGTGGCAGAATATTGTCTGCTCAAGTCAGGTTATGAAAATTTCTGTCATTCTTCACAAGTTAGATATTTTCAGGTAGGCAGCAGCTTTAAACCTCTTTAAGCAGCTACACTTTTTCTTTAAGCCTCTGAAATTTTTCTGATAAGATCTCATAGAATTTGGAAGAGATCAAGGCAAAGCTGCACTGATATCTGGAGTCTCTTAGAATCCCATCTGGGAAACTTACTTGTTATCTCAAAGACAAGAAAAGAAAAAAGACAAGAAAAAGCTCCTGTGTGGATGCACTGATTAACAAAGTTCCTATGTCAAGTACACATATTTACTTAATAGTCTGGATACAAATAAAAAATATAATGATATGATAGTCGGTTTTTTTTGTTAAAGGGATTGCTTAACTCCTAACAACCCTCATTCACATTGGGTTTTTTTCTGACAACCATACCCAATACCCAGGATAAACTTCCAGAGGCCTTATCTATCTTGTGCAATCCTTACCACCTGGCAGAGGGCAACAGATCCAGGAGTAAAAGACCAACTCACAGTAAGACCATAAGATAATCTTTCCTAAAATTTTAAACTTTGAACAAAGAGATTAAATCTCCTTGAGGGTTCTGGGCAAAGCTGGGCCAAATAAAGTGGACAGATGAAGGCCCATGGGCCGTATCTGCCACATTCAGCCTGTTTTTGTGTTATCGTGTGGTCCAAAGGCAAGGATGGATTTGCATTTTTTAAATAGCTGGAGGATAAAAGTCAAAAGAATATTTTATGACACATGAAAATGTGATATTCACACATCAGCATGCAAAATATATACAGGAATAGAGTCACACTCATTCACTTATGTTTTGTGTATGACTCTTTTCATGATGCAATAGTAGAGATGAGTAGTACAACAGGGATTGTATCGCCTGTAAAACTTTAATAAGTTACTATTTGGCTGTTTACAAGGTAAAAACAAGTTTGTTTCTTTTTGCTCTGGTCTAGACCAATGGACCATTAAATATTTTAAGTTTTCCTGGTTCGATTTTTTTGTTAAGTCTGGTTTACTCAACTATTTCTGTTATTTCCATTTTAATGTCTTGCCATTAAGGTTCCTGCCTTGTGTGAGCTAACACAGTCAGATTTCACTGCTTGCAACCAAAAGAAAATTAAATAATATAATTATCTAATGACTTAGTCCAAGAAATCCATTAGCTTTGTGTAATTATAGAGCCGGATTGACCATTTCAAGGAGATTTACCAGTGAATTAGTGAAAACAAACAAGCAAAATATTCATTTTTATAAATGCCCAACATAGTGAAAAAAATTGCTTCTATTTGTCTTAAATGGATGGCTAAAACGGTTAATGGAATTTATATTGTATGCAAGGGTTAGTGTGATGTCAGTAATTATTATTGCCATTTTCCGAAAATTGATGATTTCAGGGGATTGGGATTTAAACGGAAAGCCTATAGTTCCTGTATTAAGTCTGGCAGGACCACACAGGGGAATCAGTGGACATAGTATGTGAATGCCACCTTTTTAGCTGTGCTAGACAGCAAAGCTGTGTTTTCAGTTTTGTTGGATTTTGAGCATGAACATTAGTAACTCTTTTGATTATCCTAATTGAGATTCTTTTCCTTACCTTTTTATCCGTTTTATGTTTTATCTTTTATCTGTTTTATGTTTTATCTGTTATATGTTTTATCTTTAAACAACTAACTGAGGGTCAATGGGCTACATGTGGCCTGTACAGCCTGCCCTGATGGACACACACATACCATAGTCTCTACCCCTTTTCTTATCCTACCAGCATCATGCTCTCATCAGGCTGCCATGACGCTTCTTTCTTAATTTTAATGCAAAATTTTAGGGCCTAAATTAGTACTTTGTTTTGCTCATTCTTCTTTCTCACTAATCCTGTTATAAAAGTTTTATCTATTAGATTGCTTTCTGTTCATGATAAATCAACCAATTTCTGATTTTATTTCTAAATCCAAAAAGCCTGAACCATAGTAAGTCATATCAGTGGTGCATTTGCTAGTAGCAGCGATTCCCTCTCTCATTCTAATAACAGTTGGTTTTCTAATTCCTATCCGTGAGTCAAACGTGTCTTTCATTTCTTCACATCTGCTCCTTCTAAGGGCAGAGTAAGGGACACAAAAGACATGTAGTTCCCAAAGGTGCCAGTTAATATGGAGTACCAAAGCAACACTTGTCTCTTCACTGAATCCTAAAATGTTCTTAGACAGAAGAAGAAAGAGAAGCAGAAGAAGAGGAAGAAGAATTGTTATCAGAAACCTCAGAGAAAGGCACACATGTATTTAGATGGACTTCTCTTATAATCTGATCATATTTGTGGATCTTGGCTCTATAATAAACTAATTGCTTTTCCATGGAGAGTATGGTTGCTTATTGTGGGTTGCTATTTCCTGTTCTCTTCACTTTCTGTGGACTCAACCCTCCTACCACAAAATCCAGGAAAGTGATAAAAATAATAGGCTTTCAACACTATCTCTATCTCAGAATGCTTCATCCAAGACTAGAAATGTCAGCATTTGACATTTTCCACTTTATGTTGCTGGATTTGGTTCTAAGCAGTGATGTTAAACACATTAATACAGCAAAAGTTACCATGTAAAAACAAAATTACATAATTTATTACATGATGAATCTGACCAGGAGAAGCAATATATTGCAGTATCTAAGAATTCTGACATGATAGTTTGGATTTACATATTTGTACAGTAGGTAAATGCCACTAATTTTTTTCCTTATAGGACTAGTTTCATACCTAGAATCCCTATTGTGGTATTCTAGGTTGCTATTTAACTTGGAATTATATTAGGCCCATTCTTCCTTTTTTAAAATTTTTCTTGTTAAATCCTTCTAACAAAAAAATTGAATATTTAATTTCCATTGTCTCTCGCTAGTGGCAATTTCTGTTAATGTTTTTGCATTGGTAGAAGCATAATTTGACTAGATTAATTTTTATGCATGTCCACTCATTTAAAAAAGTATTGTTAAACTGATTTATATGTTTCAATATTACTCTCAATTTCAAGGCTTTTGTTTTGTTGAGTGAGATCTGAAATGCCAGACCAAGGGGATTTGCCCAGGTCATAAATGGACAGCCCCTTTTCAACTCCTTCCCCAACAGGATTGCACCTCTCTGCTTCAGATAATTCTCACCAAGGACTCACAAAACTTTTTTTTTTTTTTTTTGAGATTCTTAATTTTGTATGGCAAAAATACCAAATTATTAACCAGTCTTTTCCATCTTTATGTCTAGAGCTGGCCTGGCTCTCTTTCAGTTTATCACTTTGTCTCCCAATTCACTAAAATAATAGTTATTTCCCATTTTTGTCTCTCCGCCACAAAATGTATGCTTTTTCACTGCTCAAACCCTACTTTCTGTGTCTGGGGTGTATGTACCCCTCCTTTTACCCACAGGCAAAATTTCTATTTTGTTATTGACTCCACCCCATCTCATTTTGTAGAAGGTTATCCTATCTGTTAAAATAATATAACTGATGTGTTTATTAGCTTGGTATTCATTTCACAATGTATCTATTTGTGTACATGAAACATCACATTGTATGCTTTGAAAACATAAGGTTTTTATTTGTCATTTATACCTCAAAAAAGTTGGACATTTTTGGTTTTTAAAATATCGCCCCCCCTTTGGTCTCAAATCAAGCCATTCTATCAATTTCATTGCTTCAGTCCATATTTAGCAATATAAATCTAGACTTGATCCTAGAACTATCTATCTACCATACTATGCTGCTTTTCAAGTTTAGGAAACTTTTAGTCAATACCTACTAGCATATATTCAACTAAATCAAAAGCACCATTGATTGTAGGGTACAGTGATATATATTTTATTCTAAGAAGTAAAAAAAAAAAATCCATTATTCTATTACATGACACTGATTGCAAGATACAGTCCAGTTTTCAGAGATGTTAAATTACTAAAAACGTGCATTTTAAATTGATACAGTGTGCATATGCTCAGCACTGCACAGTACTGGAGATATAGAAAGGACCAAGATTTTGTCTTGGCACTTGAAGAGCTCATGTACCTTTATTTTTACAGACAATGAAAATGTTGAAAATTGAGAAATATTTTATTCCACAAAGACAATTTCTTTCTTTCTTTCTTTCTTTCTTTTTTTTGAGACGGAGTCTCGCTTTGTCGCCCAGGCTGGAGTGCAGTGGCCGGATCTTGGCTCACTGCAAGCTCTGCCTCCCGGGTTCCCGCCATTCTCCTGCCTCAGCCTCCCCAGCAGCTGGGACTACAGGCGCCCGCCACCTCGCCCGGCTAGTTTTTTGTATTTTTTAGTAGAAACGGGGTTTCACCGTATTAGCCAGAATGGTCTCGATCTCCTGACCTTGTGATCCGCCCATCTCAGCCTCCCAAAGTGCTGGGATTACAG
The DNA here is from genome assembly GCF_002776525.5 of Piliocolobus tephrosceles. Lineage (NCBI taxonomy): Eukaryota > Metazoa > Chordata > Mammalia > Primates > Cercopithecidae > Piliocolobus > Piliocolobus tephrosceles. The sequence continues at coordinate 50,607,909 of NC_045447.1, forward strand.
GCTTGAGCCACCGTGCCCGGCCGACAATTAATTTCTAATTGTGTATTTGTGTTATATGAGTTTTACTGAGTAATTTTTGTTCAACTGCTCCAAACTCTTCAGACCAATTTTGATCTATGCTTATTAATTACAATAAGCATAAGTCACATTTGTATAGCACTGTATGCCTATTCACAAAGAATGATCCTATTTGATATTTAAGCAAATTGTGTTATTCACTTAACCAAAGATAATTAGGAGAATAAATACACTGAAAATAAATTTTAAAAGTATTCCAGTTCCATACATTTATATCAGTCAGAATTTTTACTCATTTTTATTATTCACAGGGAATAGAAGGCTCAACTTACTCTTGAATTTGCCAAGTGTAAGATGTGTGACTATTGAACTGATGACTTATGTTTTAGTTTGGAAAATATGAAAATAATTTCACATACTAGAAGAAATTCTTAGTATAAATTGTGCTGTATGCTGACACTGACTATAGCTCCCTTTGGAAAAAAATGTTTAAATATATAGATGCAATGATTAATCCCATTTCAATGCATGAGTGAAAAAAGAATTAGAAATTTCTTATTTTGTCTACCTTTTTCCCCACCATCATAGACACATATACAGAAAACAAACTATGTCACTCAACAGTATTATACAACTAAGTTAAAATGGGATTGGTCAGACTGGTTGTGCTCATATCAATCCTTTTCCTAATACTGGTAAGTACATGAATCCTTTTTGATTACTGCTATTTGTGACAATATGGGCTAAAGTAAAAAATTTATTGAAAAGTAAGAAATGAATACCCATGAGTAAAGTCATGAAATCAAAAAAGATTAGCAGTGACTGAAATATCCTCTTCAGAGTCTCCTTCAATTCCTTGGGCCCAAGGTGAAACAGAAGAGTTTTAAAACTGGTTTAGAGCAAATCATTATTACAGAAAAAGAATAAGCTAGACCTTATGGATTTTTGTTTTATTTGAACACGGCAGAACTAGCAAGAAAATGGATCAATTTAAAATTTAAATTTGAAGACAGAGTGTCTCAAACTGTGGCTAATATACTTCTACACCTAATCTCCATTATGTATATATATTGTTTACTGGTATCAGTGACAGATAAGTATATTACAGTGGATCATCTCTTTTTTTTTCTGTATATATGTATAAATATAGTCGAACAAGTTTTGACTTTTAGCTCCACTGATAATAACTCATTAGATTTAACAAATTGAATGTCTTTGGTGAAACTACTGATATAATTAACTTGAGGACTAACAAAATTCATGAAGTCAAACATTTATCAAATCATAACTTTTACAACTGAAGAACTTAAAATAGCATGTGGATCTTTATCTCAAGATATGAAAATGCACTTACCTTGACTTTTAAACTATGAAATGAATGGTTTTTATTTAATATTATCAATAAAACTCAAATCTATGTTAACATTTTTGGCATTTGACAAAGTAATGAATGCATTTCTGATCTTTTATGGTAAATTATTGTCATGCTTTTAATTTTTCTGTCAGTAAATTTGAAGCAGTATACTATGATCCTATTCCTCATTCTATATTAACTCAGTGAAAATGTACATACTTGGTTGCCAGCTAGACACCTGTGCTCAGGGCAAACTTAAGAAACATCAACCAACTGTGCAGAGACATGCAATATCATTCAGCTCCTTTTTCTTTTTATCATGCAGATTAGGTCTCCTTGAAATGGGATAACTGGTATATAAGTAATCCAAGGACACTTATTTTTCCCTCACTGAATTTCCTATAATGTTCACATTTAATTTCTCTAAAAGGAGTTACATCAACAGAAAGATTATATCTGAGGGAAAAAGGAAAAGACAACCAAATTTGCTTCTGGGTGAGGGTGGTTGGAGCAAATTTCTAAGATCCAAGACAAACGGATGCTCTTGAAAAGTCCCTCTCTGGAAAGAAATGTGTTCTCTTTTTTTGGCTATATCGTTCTTTAAATTAGATGAACTGATGTCTGACTAATCCTGATAGCAGAAATCAAGTAGCAAAGTTCCGTCAGATACAAGCCTGCTCTATGTGTGTTTTGTTTGTCTATTTGTTTAGGCAGATTGGCTCATGTGACTGTCCTTCTATCATCTCTATTTCCTTTTGAGAAATCACCACCTATAGTGTGTAGTTTTGATGGGAGGACAAATCAAATTGCCTATCTTCCAACACAGAAATTATAGAAAATAGATTCTGGTTTTCTCGATCTCAGAAGCCAGAGTAAAACCTGATCAAGTTCAGTCAATTAGATGCTTTGTTTTAAAATTAAATTTTGATTTGAGGGAAGAAGATAAATCTGGACATCGTTCACAGCAAGCTGACATGCAGACAAGATCACTCTTTCTATAAAACTATTGTTTTACTCCTTCTTTAAACGTCTAGTAATCCACTGATATGAAAAACCTTATCAGCTCAATATTTCAAGTCTTATCCATTGTGTAAGCCTCTGATCTTTCTAATAATTTCGAATTTTGCCAAAATGGCCAGGTTCTGCTATTTTCAAGCTAACACCTCTTATATAATCTATATTTCCAGTTACACAAATTTTCTGTGACCATAAAGAAAATGGCTTGACCTGCTGACTTTCCTTTTGGTCTGCATGATATTTTGACTTTAGAAATTATTTCTTCCTGTGCTTAAGTTTGGATCATTTGTTTTTAGCCATCAAATGGAGGAACTTTTGTGTAGTGAAGCTGAACCGCTTTTGTTGATCTCTGGTAAATTCCAGAAAGTGTGTTCCATGAGTGAAGGGATTTTGTTGGCTCTGATCCCTCCTGTATTTTGAGCAGGTGGATAAAGCACATCCAGCACATTTTACTCACCAAATGATTTTTTCAGTAAACGAATATTTATACGAGATAATAATTCAATGTTCACAATACATAACTGGAACACATTTTTCTCAATTTTAAACCAAATTATGTTAGGTCTGCACTGGCATGTCTAATGATTAAATTTCTGCTTTTGAAAACATATGACAAATTTCCCTAAAGGCCAGTGACAAATCATCTAACTTTTGATAACTATATCTCATTTATCTGTCCAAAAATATTTTTGCAATGAAATTGGACTTTATTGTCCAATACAACTATTTGAGTAATTGTAAAAATATAAAATAACTTAAACAATATTAAATAATTACTTTAAATAAACATAAGTTTTAACCACAGCAATTATGAAATGGTTAAATTTACTTCTGAATGGTCTATTATAGCAAAAAAGATCCATATAAAATGGGAAAACTGGCCAATGTTATCTCTAAGTACAACATAATTTATTTAAATGGCAGCTTGAGGGAAAAGTTTATAAAAATTTTACATATTTTTCTGTCAAGAAATCAGACCTACTACATTTTCAATAGTTAATCTTATTAGTGGTTCTTTATCCTTAAGATGCAGATCTAGAATCTGGTCCTCAATTTATTTTGATCCTCAATATAACTGTGACTGGGTCTGCCATCAGTTTCTTTCCAGATTAGCAGAGGTTATTATGTCCACATTAGCTGTATTTTGATTTTTAAGAAAATATTTTCAAATTTTATTTTAGATTCAAGGGGTACAGGTGCAGGGTTGTTACATGGGTGTATTACATGATGCTGAAGTTTGGAGTATGATTGATCCCGTCACCCAGGTAGTGAGCACAGTACCCAACAGTTTTTTCAACACTTGCCTCTATTCCCCCCATCCCCGCAGTAGTCCCCAGTGTTTATTGTTGCCAGCTTTATATCTCCGAGTACCCAATGCTTAGTTTCCCCTTATAAGTAAAAACCTGCAGTAATTTTTTTAAACTGTTCCTGCATTAATTCACTTAGGATAAGGGCCTCCGGCTGCACCTATGTTGCTGCAAAACATGATTTCATTTTTTCATGGGTGCACAATATCACATGGTGTATATGTACCAGATTTTCTTTATTCAATCCACTTTTTATGAGCTCCCGGGTTGATTCTATGTCTTTGCTATTGTGAATAGAGCTATGATGAATATATGAGTTCAGCTGTATTCTGGAAGAAATTGCTTTTATTTTTCCAGAGATCTTTCTCACTAGGTTGTCCAAACATTTGAGGCCAGAATCACTGTAACCTGGCTAGAATCTTGAAGAATGAATGTGCATAAAGATAAAACAATAATAAAAACAAAAAGTATATATATATATATATAAATTAAAAAATAAGGCTTTAAAAAAGTTGGAAAACTAATATACAGAATTTTCCCAACATGAAAAACATTCCTCTTACTCTCTGGTCCTTTACCTTACCTTATTTTTCATTAAGGTATAAATATTTACCTGCTGGTTTATCTGTTTACTATCTGTCCCACAAAACTACAGAATCTATGAGAATGGAGAATGTTTAAGTTACTGATTTTTATCTATCCATTATGCCTAGAATATAGCCTGGAACGTAGTGGTTGCTCAAAAAATACTCAAAGGAAAATATGGATTAAGTGATCTGAGTTTAAATTATTTTAGAAACATAACATCTTTCCCTGTACCATGAAAATGTAAAATTCAATCCATGTCTTTATAAGAGGCCCTGAGATAAGCCATCAGTAACAACTATAAAGACCGATCAGCAAACCACATTCTACATAAGGGAAATTATGAAGGCATGTTTTCCTACTGATTATTGCAAAAGCTTTCTAATTTATATTATTATCCTATAAAATTTTTTCATGTGTTTTTAAATTTTAGAAAAGTCTCTGGCTTAAGATCTGGTTTGCAAATTTAATATAATTTATCTAAATTATTACCATAAAGTAAAAACCCACTATCTCCATATCCTTTAAATCCTCTCTTAAAATGTGTGTCAATATTTTTTTGAAATACCTCAGTAATTGTTTCCAAGATTTAAGATAGACTGAAAATATAATCTATATATTTTAAACTATATGCCTACATTTACTTTTATTCTCATTTAATTTTTTTCAATATAACATTTTAGTTCTGGCGACATAACTAGAAACAAATGGTTTATTACTAATTTTAAAAACTGGCAAAACTAATGTAAGAATTTTCAAAAACTGAATTTTTCCAAAGTTATTCTTTTATGTTTAGACAGATGGGTTTTAGTTTGACATTTAGCTACTTTGACATTCAAGAATTAAAAAGCTACTAAAAAAACCAGTGTGGGCAACTACAAAATTTTTGAAAAACAAACACTAATCTTAATTCATGTGAAACTAATCTATAGCCTATGCTCTCATCACTTCAAATTTTATTTTAATAAGTTAATTATACTTTAGGCATAGTTAATATAAGACCTATGGACCCATCAAATAAAAATTATGATCTTATTACAAAATGGTGATAGTCTAAGGAAGTAACTGCTTTTAGCTAATAATAATATAGAAAATATAAATACAATAAAATGTGAAAAAAATTATGAAAATAACAAGTATCCTAAACGGAATAGTTCAGTTTATCCAAAAAGCTGAGGATTCAGGCCCTACTCAAATTAGATATTTCTCAGTAATTATTTTGTACCTCACTTATAGTAAAATAAGCTACTTCCACTTTATTTTTCCCCAAATTAAAATAATGCTCATTCATGTACTATGGTACAGGAAGCTATGGTTTTGTTCACATTTAATGCTTATTTGGACACTTGGGCAAACCTAGATTGTATTCTTAAGAAAATGTCCAGGTTTGCCTCTGGCCCAGAGCTCCAAGATGAGACTACAAATCAAAGGCTTAAATTATCCTAACAAAATCTTCATCTTGTTCCCTTGTCATCTGATGTCCAGAATAACTTTCCTTCAATCAGCAACTCAGATAATCTCCAAAATTTTACAGGCGTGTTCAAGGTTGAAAATTTTACAGGCATGTCCATTAGATAGGCTTTAACAAAATGTATTTTGTTTTTCCTTAGAGAATTGCCTTCACTGAGTGATATTTTAATATGATTCCCTTAGATTTTTATCGGGAATCACCAGATGTTTGGTACTTGAAAATTCATTTTCAAATTAGAACCTAGTAACATGTTCCTCCACCAAATAACAGTCATGTTTATATTTAGAAGTCATGCCAGTTTAGAATCTCTCTCCTTACCTTCCTTTTTCTTGGAACCTATGAAACTCAGAGTCAATTATAATTTCAAATTTTAATGAACATATTAATCTGGGCTTTTGCCTTGTTTATTTTTAACTTAATCTCTATTTTAAAAATTTCTAAATCTACATTTAGAGTCATATTGTACAATATGTTGCCATATGCCACCTCAATAATGTTTAAAGTAGTTATAAAATCAATAACAAATTGAAATATAACCCATTAATTTTGTGCTTTTAAAATATTTTTATTGAAATGCCTCTAAAAGCTAAGTGAATGCATATTCTGACCATTTAAAGGGGTAGTTTGAAGTTTCTGCTGTTGGTAAAGAATATTTTTGAACACTATGTCTTATTTTAGAAAATACAGGCAGATTGCATTTCATTCTATGCCATATCAGATGTCTTTTATTATTAGCATAAAATTAATGTTTCAGTTGTTTTATCTTCTCGAAGTGGATGAGTCAACGTGCATAATCATTTTTTTTTAGAGTCTTTAAAATTTTTTATTTCACAATTCTATTTTCTGAGAATAATGACAGCTTAGATTCTTTATTTCTAATCCTTATTCCTTTGTCTTCTTTTAGTTGCCATTTTGCACTGTGCTGAATACCCAGCACAACTCAGCACAAAATCTCAACATTTTACTATAAAATATGATGCCTCTGATAATTCTTCGTTATATCAAGAAACTTTTCCTCCATACGTACTTTGCCAAGGGTTGTGGTTTTTATTATGAATGCTTTCTGAATTTATCAAGTGCTGTTACTAAATTTATCAATATAATCATTCAATTTTTCTTCCTTTTTGTGTTAACGTGATGAATTAGATTTTCTGTTTTGCAAATCATAAACCACTCTGGCATGCTTGAAATGTATTCCACTTTTATGTGATGTATTTACCCTTTTAATATTGTTGAATTCTCTTTGCTAATATTGTATTGACAGTTTTTGTGTGTTTGTTCAGGAAGGAGACTAATCTGCAAGTTAGTTCATGTCCTTGTCAAGTCTTGATGTCAAAGTTACACTGGTCTCTCCCTTTCCATTCTCTGCAAGAGTTTATATAATATTGGTGTGTTGTGGGTTTTTTTTTTTTTAATACTTTAAGTTCTAGGGTACATGTGCACAACATGCAGGTTTGTTACATATGCATACTTGTGCCATGTTGGTGTGTTGCACCCATCAACTCGTCAGCACCCATCAACTCGTCATTTACATCAGGTATAACTCCCAATGCCATCCCTCCCCTCTCCACTCTCCCCATAATAGGCCCCGGTGTGTGATGTTCCCTTTCCCGAGTCCAAGTGATCTCATTGTTCAGTTCCCACCTATGAGTGAGAACATGCGGTGTTTGGTTTTCTGTTCTTGTGATAGTTTGCTGAGAATGATGGTTTCCAGCTGCATCCATGTCCCTACAAAGGACACGAACTCATCCTTTTTTATGGCTGCATAGTATTCCATGGTGTGTATGTGCCACATTTTCTTAATCCAGTCTGTCACTGATGGACATTTGGGTTGATTCCATGTCTTTGCTATTGTGAATAGTGCCACAATAAACATACGTGTGCATGTGTCTTTATAGCAGCATGATTTATAATCCTTTGGGTATATACCCAGTAATGGGATGGCTAGTTCTAGAGCCTTGAGGTATTTCTAGTTCTAGAGCCTTGAGGAATCGCCATAGTCATATGGTATTTCTAGTTCTAGAGCCTTGAGGAATCGCCATACTGTTTTCCACAATGGTTGAACTAGTTTACAATCCCACCAACAGTGTAAAAGTGTTCCTATTTCTCAACATCCTCTGCATAGTCATTCTTTTAGTATTAAATACTCCTAGCATGTCTCCAGGAAACTATGATCAGAACATAGTCTGAAACTAACAACTGTCTTAGACATTCAGTAAAGAAGTCAGGGAGAAAAAAATATATTGTTGAAAATGACTAGAGCCAAAATATACTTCAGGTCTGCTGATTTTGTTAATTCTTTGCAAGTGATACTGTGACAGGTAAAACTAAATTCAATTATACATAGTGTATATTTTACTAATATTGCATTAAAAATAGGGGAAATTGTCTAGAGTCACACTGCATTCCAGTCAATATTATGTGAACGGAAACAGCAAGCTGATAGTACTTTCAACCTTTATAGTAATTTGTTTGTTATAACACTAAACTGCCTTTGATTTCTACTGGAAAAGCAATTCAAATAGATTTCCTTTGTGTCATAAATATCATTATTGTACATGGGTCATCCATAGAAAGTCATATAACGTTAATTAGTCCCATCATTATACCACTGGAAAAAATACTAAGCAATACCACTTACTACCCAGAGAAACTTGATTCATCAAGCATCTACTATGTCCTCTGTTGACATATAAAGAAAGTGCCCTAATTCTTTTAAATTTCAATACTGTCTGCCATAATCTGAAGGGTAGGAGTGAACAGGTATGCAAAATGTTGAAACAAATTAACAACAGTTCAAAAATTAATCTATTGAATTTCTACTTGTGGCAGTATGACAGATGAAACATTCTGAACAGCCCATGCAGTGAAAAACAGCTAAATGTTGAATAAACTAAAACTTTTTATCTCATTGTGGATGTATGTTCTCAATCATTACTTTGCCCTGTTCTCTATCATAGTAATCTTGGAATCAAATTGTACATGTGTTAAACGTGATACTACCACACAAGTCACTGAGAATCTTCAGATTTCCTTATTCTTGCTGTAGGGTGTGCTCCATTCTATTAGGAATGTCTTTATTTTGGGGTTTAGTCTGAATGCACTGGGTGCTCAGCGAGAGCTCTCCACTACCACTGGGCTAGAACTTGAGTATGTCCCCATAAGGCATAATTTCTGGTGTCACCAGTCAGTTCACAGCCCAGAAGCAGACGATGTATATTAGATGTCGTGAAGTTTTTGCCTACACTTGAGTAAAACAGCCTTCACTCTAGTAACCCTGGTAAATTTCCATGCAAATTCTATATACCATCATGCACTCTTATCTCTGGAACCTTTTCATTTTCGTGAGAAAGAACTCTAATTTCTGCCTCCGTAGCTCAGCTATGGTTCTCCTTAACTCATATTATACAAGCATTCCCATAAAGAAGTGTAAGGTAATTTGCATGGGGCTTAACTTCTGTGTTTTCCTTTTTGCAATAATTATAGTCCTATTCTATCCATTGCTCATTGCCTGAAAACAGTTTCTGCATATATTTTGGTTAGTATTATAGTTTTTTTTTCCTGGGAAAGCAAGTTAGTACCAGTTACTGTGCCATGGGTGGAACTAGAAGGCTTCTGACTGTTAATTTTTTATCTAAAATTATGTATTGGCATAATTTTCATTATATAAAATTCGAACATTTTGTATATCTTTGCTAAGTGAAACTCTCTTGGCATCATCAGAATTCTCCAACAAATAACTATAGTCTGTACCATCTTATAAGTATGTTTTTTGATTAAACTAACTAAACACTATTTCTCATTACTGCTGTTTTCCAAACTTTGTCAAAATTATATTTTTAATCTAGCTGCATATAAAAAAATAAAGCTTAAAGGACAAGAATCATAATTTTACCTTTTAAATTTGCGGACCTAATGGTATTTCTCTAAATTTAGCTCATTACAAATAAAATAAAATTTATCCTACTAAAAACAAAATGAGGCATATTTTTTGCTGTTCTGTTTCAGTCACAGTCCATCGAGAAGTCTTGACTGCCCCAGGCATTGAATTAAGTTAATAGTTGGAAAGGTCATTTAGTTTTCTTCATTAAGACTATGAAATCAAATTGGATCTAAATGTTTCCTCACTTAAAAATGGTCAATCTAAAATTGTCTTATAAATATCATCTTAAAGAACCTCTAGATCCCTTATGTTGAATTATTACGATTGATCTTATTGCATGACTAATTATCTCAGTTGACATAAATCTATATAAGTTAAAAATATAGACACTTTGCTACATTCAAAACACAGGGTTTTAAATGAATACTTTTCATGACCAAACAAAACCATGCAGATGCTGGTTTGTCACTTTATAGCTAACACTAATTAGATATTTACTGCTTTATTTTGTTTTTTTGAGACAGAGTCTTGCTCTGTCACCCTGGCTGCAGTGCAATGGCGCAGTCTCGGCTCACTACTACCTCCGCCTCTTGGTGGAGGTTCAAGTGATCCTCCTGCCTCTGCCTCCTGAGGAGCTGTGGCTACAGGCATGTGCCACCACACCTGGCTAATTTTTGTATTTTTAGTAAAGATGGGGTTTCGCCATCTTGGCCAGGCTGTTCTTGAACTCCTGACCTCACAATCTGCCCGCCTCGGCCTCCCAAAGTGCTGGGATTATGGGTGTGAGCCACCTCACCTGGCCGACTGTTTTTTAAATTGACAGCATTGTATGTTTTGGTCATTTATGATGTAATGTTTTGAAAGACATACATTATCAAATGCTTAAATCTAGCTAAATAACAAATGCATTATGTCATACAATTATCACTTTTTTTTTTATTATACTTTAAGTTCTAGGGTACATGTGCATAACGTGCAGGTTTGTTACATATGTATACCTGTGCCATGTTGGTGTGCTGCACTCATCAACTCGTCAGCACCCATCAATTCATCATTTATATCAGGTATAACTCCCCAGTGCAATCTCTCCCCCCTCCCCCCTCCCCATGATAGGCCCCAGTGTGTGATGTTCCCCTTCCCGAGTCCAAGTGAACTCATTGTTCAGTTCCCACCTATGAGTGAGAACATGCAGTGTTTGGTTTTCTCTTCTTGTGATAGTTTGCTAAGAATGATGGTTTCCAGCTGCATCCATGTCCCTACAAAGGACGCAAACTCATCGTTTTTTATGGCTGCATAGTATTCCATGGTGTCTATGTGCCACATTTTCTTAATCCAGTCTGTCACTGATGGACATTTGGGTTGATTCCAAGTCTTTGCTATTGTGAATAGTGCCGCAATAAACATACGTGTGCATGTGTCTTTGTAGTAGAATAATTTATAATCCTTTGGGTATATACCCAGTAGTGGGATGGCTGGGTCATATGGTACATCTAGTTCTAGATCCTTGAGGAATTGCCATACTGTTTTCCATAATGGTTGAACTAGTTTACAATCCCACCAACAGTGTAAAAGTGTTCCTATTTCTCCACATCGTCTCCAACACCTGTTGTTTCCTGATTTTTAATGATTGCCATTCTAACTGGTGTGAGATGGTATCTCATTATCACTTTTGTTTTAAAAGCACATAACATCTATGCTCTTTATATTTTTCACAAACACAATCTATAATCATTAACTATAGTTACCTTGCTGTATAATAGATCTCTTGAAATTATTCCTAACTGTAATTATGTATCCTTTGACCAACATCTTTCATTTATCTTCCCCCACCTAACCACACAAGCCTCTAGTAACCTCTGTTCCTCTGTTTTTATGTGATCAACTTTTTAGATTACACATATCACTGAGATAATGCAATATTTGTCTTTCTATGCTTGGCTTATTTCACTTAACATAATGTCTTTCAGGTTGATCCAAATTGCTGCAAATAGCAGGACTTAATTAATTTTTATAGCTGAATAAGATTCAATTGTGTATATATCCCATATTTTCTTTATTGATTCCTCCATTGATGGACACTGAGGTTGATTTCACACATTGACTAGTGTGAATAATGCTTCAATAAACATTAGAGTGCAGATGTCTCTTTGATATATCAATTCCTTTCCTTTAGATATACATCCCGTAGTGAGATTGCTGAATCATATGGTCATTCTATTTTTAATTTTTTTGAGGAAGCTCCATGCTGTTTTCAATAATGGGGGTACTAATTTACATTCCCAAAACAGTATACAAGGATTCTATTTTTCCCATATCCATGACAATACTTGCTATCTTTTGTCTTTTAATGCCATTCTAACTTGAATGAGGTGATACCTAACTGGCGTCTTGGTTTGTATTTCCTTATTAGTGATGTTTAGCTTTTTGTTTACCTGTTTGCCATTTGTATGTCTTCTTTTGAGAATGGTCTATTCAGGTCTTGAGCCAATTTTTAAAATCAGGTTATTTGTTATTTTTGGTATGTTGTAGTTTTATGATCACTTGCCATAATTTTTAAATTTCCCTTTTGATTTCTTCATTCACAAATGGGTTGTTTAGGAACACGTTGTTTGCTTTCCATGTAATGTAATGTTTCCGAGTTCCTCTTGTTATTGATTTCCTGTTTTATATCATTGTGGTCAGAAGAGATACATGATATGATTTCAATCGTCTTAAATTTGCTGAGACTTAATTTGAGTCCTAACATATAGTCTATCCTGCACAACAGTCCATGTGGAATTGAGAAGAATTTGTACTTGGTAGCTGCTGGATTGCCTGTAAGGCCCATTTTGTCTAGAGTACCAGTGAATTATATTCAGATGTTTCTGTGCTTCTTGGTAGTCTTTACCTTTAATCTTGAATAACTTCCTTCAGCATTTATTGTAAGACATGACTGGTGATGATTAACTCCCTTGGCTTTTGATTATCCAAGAATGTCTTTATCTCTCCTTCATTTCTGAAGGTCAGCTTGCTGGGTATAGTATTCTTGACTAGCTGTTTTGTTTTTTTTTTTTTTTTTTTTTTTTTTTTTTTTCCAGCCATTTGAATATACTATCTCACTCTTTCCTGGCCAATAAGGTTTCTGCTGAGAAGTCTGCTGTTGGGCATATTTGCTTCCTTTCTCTTACTGTTTTCGGGATTCTTTGTCTTCAATCTTGGACATTTTGATTATTATACATTAAGGTGAAATTTGTATTTGGATTGAATCTGCTTGAAAACCTTTGACCTTCTTATACCTGGAATTTACATCTTTGGCCGGGTTTGAAAGGTTTTTGTTTTTTCTTTAAATAAGCTTCCTATACTTTGATCTCTTCTTTCTCTTGATCATCAATAACCCATATATTTGCCCTTGTTAGTATTATTACATAAATGCCATAAGCTTTCTTTATTCCTTTTAATTTTTCTTCTCTGAATGTATATTTTCAATTAACCTGTCTTCAAGTTCACAAATTATTTTCTGTGCTTGATCAATTGTGCTGTTGATGCTTTCCATTCATTTTTTTATTTTGTTCATGAATTCTTTAGCTTTAAAATTTGTTATATTTAGAAAAATTTTAATCTCTCTGTAAAATTTCTTTGATAAATTTATTAAGTCTTTTTATTTTGTTCATGTTTGCATAGTTTCCATAAAATAGTTCTTTCGAATTTTTTCTCAGGTGGTGCCTACATCACCATCTCTTTAGGATCAGTCACTGTCACATTATTTTGTCCATTTGTGATGTCTTATTTTCCTACTTGATCTTAATCCTTGTGGCTGTGTATCAAAGTCTGTGCATTGATATTCGTATCTAATCAAGTTTTCACAGCCTGGCTTTCTTTGGGAGGCTCCTTTAGCAGCAGTGCTCTCCATAGATTCAAGGCAAGTGAGGTTAGGTGACTGCGAGGTCTTTAAGTTGTTGAAGCACTAGGGAGCCCCCTAAGCCTAGGACCTCTGTAGCAGGAATACTGTAACTGCTGAGGCTGACATAGTGCTGGGTCTCATTTAAAGCCCATGATCTCTGAGACCAGCATAGCATTGGAGTATACCTAAGGCCATGACCACTGTGGCCTGCCTGCCACTGAGGTTTGTTCAGTGTTCAAGGCCACTGTAGTCAGCCAGTGATGATGTGGATTAGATCTTGATTCTCTCTTGCCATGGCCACAGGTTCCTATCTGGCACTGGCACTTGTCCAGAGGCTCTGCCCACTGGTGCTGGCCTGGGGATCTGCCCAGCACTTGGTTTTACAGCAGTGGGGCCTCTACTGATTCCAAGGCAAAGTACTGGTTTATTTTATTTCCTTCTCCACAATCAGCTGGTGTCTATCTGTGCTGTGCTGCCTGAGGTTGGGGCAAGGATGACATGGATAATGTAGAACTTCTTCAGTGAATCTTCACTCATTATTATGTTTACACCAGGTACTGTGAACTCACATCTTGTTTCCTTAGCTCTTGTGAAGGTTTTCTCATGTATGGATAGTTGTTCAAATTGATGATTCTGTCAGTGGATGATTTTGGAGAGTCTCACTCTGCCACTTTACTCCAGGTCTCTCTGAACTGACTTTTTATAGATACGTATTTCTTGTCTTAAAAACTAAACTATTATTCAAATTCAGGTATGATGCTGGTTACTGGAAACAGATGTCATCTAATTTGATTCATGGTAGTTTGTGAAAACAAAAATAATCTAAAGCTAATTCTATCTGTCAAGGTACAACCAGAGAAACAGAGCCAGTAGAGGACATTTGTTTACAGTTATTGCAAGGCGTTAATGTGTGCAATTGTGGGAGCTGGCTAAGAAGGTCTGAAGTCCATGGGGCAGGTTGCCAGGAAGAGCAGGTCAAATCTTTCATATGCATGTTGAATCTGTATTTCACAGGCAGAATTTCTTCTTTTTAAGGGAAGCCTCAGTTCCGTTCTTAAAGCTTCTCAGCTCTTTGATTCAAGAACACCCAGATTATCTATCTGAGATGATTTTACCTACTTAAAGTCAGCAGATTATGGACTTAAACTATATCTATAAAATGTCTTTACAGCAAGACATAGAATAGTGTTTGATTTAATAACTAAAGATTGTTGCCTAGATTATGCCTGAGTGTTCCAGCCTGCTTTTTATGAAGGGCTGCCTTACAAATTTGGTTACTATTTTGGTAAGAGTTTGAATGCATATTCATAAAAGATATTGGTCTGTAGTTTTCATTTATTGTGATGTCTTTGTCTGGTTTTGGTTTGATTAACAATGACCTAATTGAGTTGAGAAATAGTATTTTCTCTTTTACTTATTGAAAGAGTTTGTCAAGAGTTGGTAAAAGGACTTTTTATAATGTCTGGGAGAATATAGTAATGAAGGCTCCTGGGTCGGGCTTTTTCTTTATGAATAGATTTATTATTATTGTTACTAACATTAATTAACTTGTATGTCCTATTTAATTGTTTATTTCTGTTGAGTCAGTTTCAGTAATCAGTATCTGTCCTTAAAAATTATCTATTTCATCTATGTTATATAATTGACATAAAATTGTTTATAGTATTGCTTCCTGATATTTTATTTCTGCATGATTAGTAGTAAAAACTTCTTTTATTTCTGATTCTATTCATTTTTCTTGATCAGTCTAACTAAAATTTGTCCATTTGTTGATCTTCTCAAGAAATAAGATTTTGGACCCATTGATTTTGTCTATTATTTTTCTATTCTCTCATGAATCTTAGCTCTAATTATTATTACTTCCTTTAGCATGCTTGATTTAGGCTTACTCTGCTCTTTTGTTCAGTGTCTCAGAGTGGAAGCCTGGGTTATGGATTAGAAATTTCTCTTCTTGATATATCCATGTACAGCTATAAATCCCTGAATAAGGACTACTCTGTCTGTACCCCCATTAAATATTGTTATGCTTTTTCTTCATTTTCATTCATTTCAAAGTATTTTCTGATTTCTCTTTTGATTTTTTTGACCCAGTAGTTATTTAAACATTTCTAAATGTTTTTCAATATCCACGTTTGTGAATTTCCTAATTTTTTCCTTGACTGATTTCTAAATTTATTCCATTACAATCACAAAAGATATTTCACATTATTTCTCTTTTTACATTTATTAACATTTGCTTTATGGCCAGAATATGGTCTAAGGTATAGTCTATCATGGAGATGTTCTATGTGCACTTGAGGAAAGTGTACCTTCTATTATTGTGATGTGTTTTGTAGATGTCTTCCAGGTCTAGTTGGCTTATAGTGCTAAATCGTTTATTTCCTTTATTTTTTGTCTAATTGTTCTATCCATTACAGAATGTGGTGCACTGATGTATGCAACCATTTTTTTCACCTTGTCTTTTTCTACTTTTATCAGATTTTTTTTCATGTAAATTGGTGTTCTGTTACTATTGATACATAAATATTTATAACTATTATATCTTCTTGATGAACTCACATTTTATCACTACATGTTTTTATCATTATAAAATGTTTCTCTTAATATAAAATTATAGAATGATAAAATTGTATAATGATAAAATTATATATCATTTTATAATAATAAAAAATATGGGCCAGGCGTGGTGGCTCACAGCTGTAATCCCATCACTTTGAGAGGCCAAGGTGGGTGGATCACCTGAGAGGTCAGCAGTTCAAGACTAGCCTGGCCAACAAGGTGAAACCCCAGAAAATTAGCTGGACATTGTGGCAGGCACTGTAATCCCAGTTCCTTGGGAGGCTGAGACAGGAGAATCACTTGAACCCGGGAGGCGGAGGTTTCAGTGAGCCGAAATGATGCCATGGCACTCCAGCCTGGGCAACAAGACAGAAACTCTGTCTCAAAAAAAAAAAAAAAAGTTATTAACTCAATAACATATTTTGTTTTATTATCTGCCTAGAATTATTATTATAGCCACTAATTCTGTGGTTGCTGCTTTTGTATAATATATATTTATTCATCTTTTTATTTTCAATAAATTTACATTTTAAATCAAGGAGCTGTAGACAGTGTGCAGTTAGAATTTTAAATCCAGTCTTACAATAGCTGTCTTTTGATTACATTTTTTATTCATTTACGTTTAATGTGATTATAAATAATGTTGGATTTGTGTCTGTTAATTTAATTTTTGCTTGTGTGTCTCATGTATTTTTTTTTTACTTTTTTTTTTTTTTTTTTTTTTTAAAGACAGAGTCTTGCTCTGTCACCCAGGCTGGAGTGCAGTGGCATGATCTCGGCTCACTGAAACCTCCGTCTGCTTCCCAGATTCAAGCAATTCTTCTGCCTCAGCCTCCTAAGTAGTAGGTGTGCACCACCACACCTGGCTAATTTTTGCATTTTTAAGTAGAGACGGGGTTTCACCATCTTGGCCAGGCTGATCTTCAACTCTTGACCTCATGATCCACCCACCTCAGCCTCCCAAAGTGCTGGGATTACAGGTGTGAGCCACCACACCTGGCCTATACTTTCTTTTCTCTAAAAATATTTTTTAATCGGGTGAATATTATTATTATTATTTGAGATGGAGTTTCCCTCTTGTTGCCCAGGCTAGAGTGCAGTAGCATGATCTGATGGCTCACTGCAACCTCCGCCTCCTGGGTGAGTAGTTATGTCTTAAAAGTTTTTTTTCTGCTTTTTTTCCTACTTTCTCCTGTTACTCCTATTACACATATATTGGTGCATTAATATTGTCAAAGATTTCTCTGAAGCTCTATTTTACTTCATTCCTTTTCCTCTGTTTTCAGATTGCATATCTATAGGTCTATATTCAAGTTTGTTAAATCTGTTTTCTATCAATTAAAATCTACCATAGCATTTCTCCTGTGAATTTCTCATTTTAGTTACTGTGATTTTTAACTACAGAATTTTCATTCATTTTTCCTTCTAATTTATATCTTACTAGTAATATTCTCTATTTTATGTAACATCAACACCATACCTTCCTTTGCTTCTCTCATGTTTTCTTTGAATTCTTTGAAAATATTTATAATAGTTATTATAAGTATTTTTATTTTATTTTCCTCATAAAATTGTTATTTTACTTATGTATCTGTCAAATCTTACTTCTGGTCTCTTTCAAAAGCAGTGTATATGACCTGTGCTCTTTTTTCCCCAGTGCAGTGCTTGTGTTATACTTTATTTCTTGGGTTTTTTTTTTTTTTTTTTTTTTTGCTGAAAGTGGACATTTTATATTATGTATTATAGCAATTGTTACTACTCCCTTTAGACTATGTAATTGTTATTTGTTTGTTTATTTGTTTAGAGATTGGCTAAGTTATTCTAATGAAGTTTATTCACCTCCCCTTTCCACAGCCTCACTGCAGTAATAACCCTATGGCATTGTTCCTCAGAAGATAAAGCTGTAGTCACTCTGAAATAAAAATAGTTTTGACATGAATTTGTGGGTCTCTTTCTCTGATCTCTGATGTTCATCTATACTACTCTAATTTTGGCTCCTTTAAGGGAATAATTCCTTTAGGTGTTTGGTATTTTTTTCTGATTGCGGGAAGGTTCCCCACAGCTGTTCCCTCCCCATCCCCTCCTTCTCCCCCTCCCCATCCCCTCCGTCTCCCCCTCCGTCTCCCCCTCCGTCTCCCCCTCCCCATCCCCTCCGTCTCCCCCTCCGTCTCCCCCTTCCCTCCCCTTCCCCTTCCTCTCCCCTCCCCTTCCCCTCCCTCTCCCCCTCCCCCTCCGTCTCCCCCTCCGTTTCCCCCTCCCCTCCCCCTCCCCCTTCCCCTTCCCATCCCCTCCCTCTCCCCCCATCCCCTCCC